>NC_061127.1:303030-606060 GCF_905220365.1 Vanessa cardui | reverse complement strand
ACAGTACAGTTCAAAAACAAACAGCCGCTTAAATTGAGAAGGATTATTGAAACGCGATTTTAAATTATTTAAAGCCAATTTTAATGTATATTACATTTTGTTGACATTGGGGTTTATTAACATCACAGATTAAATATATTTAAACGTATATATGCCGCCGTTATGAAGATGAAATAATGTAAATTTTATACAATTTTATTAAAATTATAGTACTGGTTTAATATAAGATTAATAAATTACCCTTAAGCGTGTTATTCGAAATAAAACCCGTTCTGTGTCAAGTTTCACATTTCTTTAAACAGCAATTTCAATTCAAAAATATAAGCCCTTTTTTCGAAAGTGGACCTCGGTCCACTTGACAGTAATACTTTTATCAGTCTTAATTTTATGACAATATGTTTTTTTTTTATGTTTTAAGAAAGGTTATGTTAAAGGTTGTAAGACATGACACAAAATCAAAACTAAAAGTCCGCTTAAATATATGTACTACATAAAGTAAGGTGGTGAATTTGTCGTTATAGTAACCTTCTTAGAGGAACACTTAGTCCCCGGACACTTAGTTTATTTACTGGTAATGTTTTTAATAACTTCAAATCTATACTTTTATTATAAATGCGAATGTCTGTTTGTCTGTCTGTCGGATATACTTTCGCTAAACAGCAGCATCGATATTGTTAAAAATCGGTATGAAGCTAGTTCGAACTCTTAGGACGGACATGAAGGTTTTTTTCACTCTTTCTAAATATGTTGTATGTACAGTTTGTAAATATGTCTGCTATGTATATGTATTTCGTTGAAATATTTTATAAAAAGGTAATCAATTATCACGTTCCTAAACTGTTCGATCATTTGAATCAAGAGAGTGAAGGCAATAACCCAGTAGAGAAGAGAGGCGTGTATCGCGTCATTTTACAAATCCAGACAAGAAGTGGATCAGTAACAATTCACACGCAACGCAACATTGTTACTGATGGAAAAACCTACTGCTTGATATTCAACGGATAGATCTTTTTTATTGTTAAATAATAATAGTAAATATGTCAGCATTGATGCACTATGTGTATACATATTAGAATAATTATTAATTTCATAAAAATCTATTTTGAATTCAAGATTCGGTCCTAAATATTTCTTAAAGAATATTACATTCATTGAAGATCTCGTGATACAATACTATGTATATGTTGATCGCGTATACGACATAACTTAGATGTAGCATCGGCAACATTCGCAAAACCGATCACATCCGAATTAAGTACGCTATCCCAAATTATCAATATTTATTTCTCATATGAATATGATCTTTACACAAGCGCAATAACGTGTAATATCATATGGCCTATGATAATATATTCGTCATTTTGACACGTCAATTTGCTCTCTCGGGTTGCATTGACGTGAGAATCTATAGCGACGAATAGCGACGAATACCGTCGAATGGCGCTGTACGGAGCTATTTCTATTGGTTGTGTAAATAGGCAGTAAACGGATTTACGAATTTTGCCGATGATACTCTAAGTCTACTACATCTAAGACTTTGTTTAATGAAGACTCGATTTCAGACACAAGTTTCTTCCGGTTTTCTCCGACGCTTTCCCGAGAAATATTAGCCCAGCCGGTGTATGAGGTGTCTACAGTACTGTCGTCCGCATAGCAGTGAATGTTACATATTTGCAAGAAATCATTGATATGGAAAAAATTCAGAGTGGGTGATAGAAGCAGCTTTGTGCAACACCAGCATTAACGAATTTAGAATTTGTCATCCTCATCAGCCTTTTGCTGTCTACTGTTCAATAAAGGCTTCCCCCAACCTCCACCGCCGATCCTGCGAATGTCGTCGGACCAGCTGGTCGAAGATCGTCCTACATTACGCTTACCGAGTCGCGGTACACTCAGCCTCACTGCCACTTCAGCTTGCTGATCCTCCTTGCTAGGTCTGTTACTTTAGTTCTCTCACGGATAACCTCATTTTTGATTTTATCTACGAGAAAGACACCTAACATAACTCGCTCCATCGCGAGCTGTGCGACCTTTAATTTGTGGACTAGCCTCACCGTTAGTGTCCACGTCTCAGCACCGTTCGTCATCACCGTTAGGACGCAATGCTCAAAAATTTTCGTTTTCAAGCGTTGTGGAATCGCCGAAGTAAAGACCCGACGGAGCCTGCCGAACGCTGCCCAGCCCAACCGAATCCTCTAATCAATCTCCCTCTCAAAGTTATGTCAGCCTAGTTGGATAGTCTGGCCAAAGTAATTTTGCACAACCTCGAGGGGGATGCCGTCGACAGATATCGGTCCCAGCACGACATGTTTATTGAACATGATCTTGGTTTTGTCCAAGTTCATGCCTAGACTGACCCCCCGGGAGGACCCATTTAGGTCGTCCAACATTCCGCGAAGCTCTTCCAGCGTCTCTGCAGAGATGACTATATCGTCTGCGAAACGAAGATGTGAGATGCGCTCTCCATTGAAGTTGACGCATCGTGCAGTCCAATTCAGAGTCTTGCAGACGTCTTCCATCGCGTTGGTGAACAGTTTTGGTCATATTACATCTCCCTGTCTCACCCCGCGTCGGAGCTGAATAAGTCTTGTTCTCTAGTCCTGAACTTGCACGGTCACCGTCGCAGCGTTGTAGAGACATCTCAACACGTCGATATATCGCCAGTCGATATGACATCGCTGCAGAGATTCCCGAACAGCCCAGGTTTCGATGGAATCGAAGGCTTTCTCGTAGTCCACAAATGCCATACACAGCGGCTGATTATACTCTTCGGTCTTCTAATGCACCATATATAACGACTTTAATGTTCCTATCTGCCAAAAAGCTGGTGATCTAATTGCATAATTTCCCGGCAAGCCCGTAGGATGGGAGCTTTGGAAGAAACGCTTAGTGCCATACGCTATCGAAGGCCCTCGCTAGGTATAATGGCCGCCAATGCCTCTCCCTTGCTCTCAACTGCTTCTGCCCATCTATGATTAAGGTAATCTAGAAGATCACCAGCTGAATGACCCCGATGGAAACGAATCAAGGAGGTGATGCCTTTTGGCCTATAATGGGACGGGTCTGGGCGGTTGCTCTTTTTAGGGATAGGATGCACCAAAGTAGTCTTCCAGGAATTGGGCTGCTTTCGTAGTCGGCGACTATTCGGTAAAGAGCGCCGACTATTCGTTTTTTTTTTTAATTATATAGTATGTAAATTCTCAATAAAATATACATACATATATAGATTGTATCAGAAATTTTAAAATCTGTCGTACACATTTCAATATGTAATGGCACTCTGTAAAAGGTTTATCATTAAAAAAAAACAAAAAGGTTTGACATTATGACATCAAAAATTAGTATCTTAATAAAATGTGAATAACGGTATGATTATTATTGCCTTTGCGTAAAATGATTCATTTTGTTTAGATTTATTGTCGTATCTAGAGCAAACGGCTTAATTTTCTGAAGAAATCTATAAATACTCAAGTTTTGTTTGTTTAATTAGCGCAAAATATTTTTTTGATAACACGATAGCGTTTAGTGAAAAAATTTCGGGGGGGGGGGTTTGAACCCCCAAAACCCCCGCCTGCCTACGGCCATGATCTAAGTTGTATCGTACTATACTTATGGTGCATTTCTAATAATTTTTTCCAACAATATTAAGTCACAAATACGAATGTATGTAAAAGAGATTACGAAAGCAGTCTGACCACCTTGACCGCTCTTGCGGTCACCTGTTTCGTCCCACTGCCTGCCCAGCGGTCACCCACCGTGACGTGTGAATCAGTTCTTCAAGCTGTATATTTAATTCATTACTTCTATCGGTATCAATAAACTATACAATGTAGGAAGCTTTCGAGCTGCATAAAATTTTTGCCAAATTGCTTAAATCCTTTTTGCTCGATAAACTTTTTTATTTCACCAATTTTTTTTTTACGTGATTAATCTATAATGAAAAATGAAGTTTTATAGTTTTAGTTATACGATCACAGCATACAACTGCTATGATTATCACATCGAAATCGGTACACTTTTGTAGTTGTTCTGTACGAGTTAGATTGGGAATGGTCACATCCTTAAAAAATACGGGCTTTGTTATGAAATTTTGCATAAGTAATTTCAAAAGTGGTTTGAATTTTGGAATGATGAACTTTACTACTGACCTATTTTAGTAACTAAACTATCAATATGGAGATAAAATAGTTGAATCTGTAATGGCATGTATTGTAATTATGTGTCACATAGCACGGTCTGGCATCGGCAGTCATTACAATGTGGCCCACGCCCAGCGCCAGCGCATCTGGGCCGTCTCAATGGCGCGAGAAAGCCGGCTTTCGTTTGACATTTCGTCTGCATGTGACGACTGTAGGTGCGGCATACATGTTAAAGGGAAAAGCTGTTTATTGTCCCAAATTTCATTGCTTGTATTCACAGGCCTTTAAAAACTAATAACGTTTCTCCTAACACGTATATTTACATGGCCAGAGAGATTATAATCTCTTATTGTATATCTACATGTAAGTAAGATGAAATGAATTTTAACACAGGTCTATGTCAATTATCTAACAACAAAAGATAACCAAAATTTTAACTGTATATATAAGGTCGCAGCACCTTCTGGTAGAAGTTTTGTGTGTAATTGGGAGACGTTTCACCCCCTTCAGCCTACTGACGGGACAAGCGTGGACTTTATGTTATTTCATATGTAAACGAAATCAAAAGCAACAGCGTAAATATTTTCAGATCACCATAAAATCGTAGAGACTATTACCATAGATTTGAAGTACGAAGATAAATAAAAATATTGATAGGTTAAAACATTATTATAGCGTCTGCAAAATATAATTAAGTTTATTACAATTTATGTATAAATGCTAAATTTGTGTAACCGTGTAAGTCTGTCAATTATATGCAAGAATGCGAAGGAAGTCTGGCAGTTCCTGGGCCTAGGTTACAATTTAGGAACAGCGGTAATGCATTAGTATTCATGTTACTCGTACAAGAAAGTGTCTGCTGGCAGACTACCAATCGAAAATACAACGAATATAAACAAGAGTACTGTTAGCAAAATAGTTACATTATTTATATACACACTTACATATAATTGAGCGATATTTATGTATTGTATTTTGAATATTCTTAACCAAAGTTTATTATTAGAAGTTGTAAATAATATTGTTTCAGAATAGTTTTTTTCTGTTTAGTAGTTTTTTCTGCTAGCTGTACACAATAACGGTCACTTCCGACGTGTGAAGACCTACTTTTATTTGCTGTATTAGGACCAATACGTGTAGGAAAGTGGGAATCTATTTTTATGCATTTATTTGTATTTTCTTTGTCATTCTTTTAACGTGTAGTATTTAAAAAAGTATAAAGAATTTATGAATACAGACTAAACAGAAGGTAACGGGTTCAAGTGTTAGTGATATTTGTATTTTTGGATCGCATTTCTTTGTGAGAAATATAATGCCAACATATTAATTATTATCGATAAATAAATAAAAAAATGCTTGGCAACTGTATTATAATTATATGTTGTGTGCGTACTCATGTATGAGTTATTTAATTGTTAGTAACCGTCAATAACTGCTTAAAGGTCAGGTACTTTAGAAGCGTGTTCGCTGGCAAGCATAAAAGAATATATTACCTAGCAACACTTATAATTAACCGTAAAATAGCTGTCCAGGAATATCAACTACATACATATATTGAAAGGTTTTTGTGATAGCAAATTAAGGTTGAAAATATTTTACAAGATTATCACATGGTTACAGTAAGATAGAGTAATTTTTTATTGTATTTAAATATTTAATTTTTAGCGATTACTAAAAAATAAACACTCATTAATGTTTTAACACCTTCCTTTATTATTTTAACAAGAACTTAATAACATATACATTTAGGAATATTTAATGATATGATTAAATGATTGTGTAAATATGAACGCACACATTATTTTACACAATAATTTATTCAATAATCCGCATACATTAAAAGCGATTCACGTATTGATTGCAACAAAGCATAATAATGACATCACTGAGGAGTTAGCGCACCATCGACGTGATGCAGAACCATTTATTATTTAATCTGTGGTGATGCAAGCTAAATAGTAATGACTTCGCTCAATCCATATCTAAAGCAGATCTGATTGGCCGTGACCTTTATAGAATTTTATTAATACAACGTTTATTTTTATTAATTTTAACAGCAATAAAACTTGTTGGAATCGAATTGGATATTGTCCTTGATTTAGGGCTGGTTCACATTGATCTGTTTTCATGGACTGAATTCTTACAAATATTTCTTTCTCTTTATTGACAAACTATTAAATATGTAAATTAGAACTATGTGCTTACAATAACGTAACCCTTTAGACCGGGACATTGCCATACAGAGTATTGATGGTAGAAAGGACGGTAAGTGCATCGCCTAGTTGAAGTCTGTAACTTAGTTATGTACAGTAAATGGTGGACATATCTACTCGTCCTGAGCTAGTGTGTTTTATTGATTATGTATGTTTGAATCTAGGATACTTATCACATTATGTTCTGTGCAAGAGTAAGATAGAAAAATATTTATCATGTTAGTTTTATTTTAACATTAATATTTTTATTTTACTTAGTAGAATTTTATGTAAGCCTTTCTGGTGCTGTCCAGTCCTCAGACATTCTACCTTTGGTATTCTTCTGTTGGGTATATGGTATATGTAGTATTTTTGTTGGGTTTGGTGGGCGAGAGAGCCAGTATAACTAGAGGCACAAGGGACATGATATCTTTTTCAATTCTAAAGTTGGTGGCGCATTGATGTTTTAATGTTTCTTACGGCGCTGTCGTCCACAAGCACTAATCATCACATGGCTTCATCCAATCTTTTATCATCACCCTTATAATCATTCTTGTATACCTACATCTTTCCAAAGATTATATATAAACGTATATTTTGCAATTGATGTAACTTGATAACAAAGTTTGATATGCAGTCTTAAAGGCTATAAGGGCTATTATATTAATATTAAAATCAAGAATTTCCAATCAGAATGTTAAGTGTTATCAAAGAGCAATTTATAACAAATGCGTGCAGGAGTCGTGTCGACGTTAGTGGTGTAGGAGAAATCCGTTAGAGCACTTTTCCATTATCGGCCCGATCGCGACTTTCTACCAAATTCATCACGTTACAGACGTTGTTCTAATGTATTTACCTAAAGAATTTATTTCTTCCGCTTTAATATCCATATATTTTTATATGGTGCAAACTATGAGGCTCACACCTGATGGAAAGTGATTACCAATAACTGTGGACATCTACAACGCCGGGGAGCTTGCAGTTGCATTGCCGACCTTTAAAGAAGGAATACGCTCTTTTCTTGAAGGACATTCGCAAAACTTCTCCATATTAAAGCTTCCCATCGACTGTACGCTTAGATTTTTAAAAATCCGCAACAGATTTTAATTCGGTATATACGAATAAATAGTGATGCATGTGGGGATGCTTTATATGGATAATACATGCATATAGTACATAAAACTGAGGATTTAAACGTTAATAACCCAATACCAAGTTTTTCTTAAAACTTGTAAAAGGACTAGTTCTGTTCTAAATGACAAATGGTGTTAATTATAACCAAAATCCTTAATTCACGGTACAGCAGTAATAGAAACACATCACGTGAAATAAAGGTATGAAGCTTGAGCTTAAGACCCAGCTTGTGTTGTTGGATACATATGTGGAAAATTTTACCCAAGATGGACAGGTTTCCTTACGACGTGTTTTTACACCGCTGACACGAGATTAATTACAAACATAAACTACCCATGATCACATAGTGTCGTTTACCTGGATAAAATACTTAAACCTTGTCAGCAACATGACGTCGAAATCTAAAATAATCAGTGGTATTCATTATGGTATATAAAAAAAGGTTTTTTAATTTAGACGGAATTATTCTCGGAACTTTTGAAGTAATCTTAAAGTGGATGTTGTACTATAAAGCTATATATATTTATTGAGCCTTGTTTGTGGTATTAATATGTAAATCTGAGCTTTGTTATTCTTTTCGCACTCAAAACAGCCAGTTTCTAATACAAACCTGCAAAGTGGTCTTATACAAAAACAAAGGCCGTTTAGAATAAAAAAACTCATTTTTGCACGATTTAATTTTTAGTTTAGATTTGCAAACAAAAACTCATTAATATCAAGCGAGGCTCATTCATTGGTTAGCATTAATAGCCAACCGTGACCTTTGTATTGACTGTCAGGAAAGGTCACAATGGAAGATGATTCATCATCTGCGGATTAAGTTTCTTTGGTGTCTTATAATCCATTTACTTTAGGAATGTATAAGCGTTGTTTAGCGGTATTCTGTTAGACATTGATTTCTCACTGTCTGTCATCATTGATTTTACATAAGAAAGAATAAGACAGCATTATTTCACTGATCACCCCCTATAACTTTTTTATTTGTAAATAGGGATATCAATGTTTTTTCCTTAATATTCTTGCGTAAATTTATCAAAGACGATGCTTTAATTAATAAATCATATATCTATTTTCAACAATGTAAGTATCTAGCTTATTTCTTTTTTATTTATTTACTGGCGTTTTTTAAAGTAGCCAGATTTCTTTAAAAGGAAAAAACACGCCATGCTCTTTTATATGTTCATTTAGGTAACGATTAACAGAAAGGTATGTGGTTTATTAGGTTAATTACATTTACGATCGGTAAGATTGTTTTGGAAGTAACGAAACCAAAAAAAATATGAATGCATAGATTTATTCAAGTTGGTACTTCAGCAACTCCAGTGATTTATTGTAGTAAATCAGATAATCGTATGTAAGCTCTTCAATATAACTTTTATTAAAGTAACTTTAGTATAAGATCTGTTACTAGAAAGCCAGCTTTATGTTGTATTTATTCTTTAAAAACAGTATATAAGCATAATTATTATACATACATATATGTCGCAAAATTTTCTTTGGTAATATTTGGCGTGAACAACAAAATAACTCAATATATTACTATAGTGTACTTTACACAACTTTATGAAAGTTTAAAATTTGATTAGTGGTAAAAGCAAAATGAATATACCATTAGTAGTTTCTGAGACATACAGAAAGACACGGAGATAATTTTAACTTTATTTACTCAGCTTAAACGTTTTTTTTGTCGTGTGTGTTTGTGTTATGTGTTTTGAATATATAAAAATAATAAGCAGACCTTGAGGAAAGAGAGCGGTCTGTTTTGAGAGTTGAATAAAATCACTATCGCCGTTGAATATACAAATAGTAATTATTTAATACCTCATAAGATTTCTCAGAGTGACCTCTATTAAGCATATTATTTCGCGCTCGTTGAATGATAACAATTATTACGGGGCGAGCTAGTCACAAAACTTGATTTCGATTTGTCAATACAGTGGGTACTCAATAATTAAATTCATATACCATATTATGTGGGTCAATGAACACAGCTAGTTTCTATCGATTATAGTGTCATTCATATGAACGAACTCCGTGTATGGCTTTCATTTATTTTTTTTAATAAACAGTCCTAACGTCGTAATATCCTTTTTGAAATAGACCGCAAGGAAAATGAATAATACTATTTTAAAAAAAATACGCGCAAAAATTACACTGAAGTTATGTGCGGTAAAGTACCTGAGATATGAAGGTGCAACAAACTGTTTCAAATGCGTAACCACATACGCCTTATTCAGTTGAAACTAGAATTAGTGGTAGTCTTAGACTAGTCATAAGACAAGGACTCCAGGAGTAAAAAGCACAACGTCACCGACACGTACGCTAAGTTACTTACAGGTAAATAAACCCGAACTTCCTTCGACCTCCGTCAGCTAAACTTCATAACACAAAGTTTGAACACTATGGTCACAATGCAACACTTATCAACAAACACTGTTGTAACTGCAAATTTCACACATATTTTCGTAATTGTAAGCGTACTGCGTAGCGGCTACAGCGCTGTCGCGAGCGAATGTAAGACTGGTTGTGTTGAGGTTGCGCGAACGCACCGCATTCCAACACTGGTAAAGTTACTGTACTTCTCTCTTTCTGTTACCTGTGTTATCCGCTCGCTAGAAAAGGACGTGAAATACACGTTGAATGCCGTATAGGTAGGTAGACCCGTTATTCATACACACTACACAGGTAAAATGTTATGACGGTCATTGAAAACTATACTTTAATATTCGCCAATCGATTGAGTCAAAATTATGGAATGTCTTGATTGTTAGGTGAATGTTTGATTTATTGACAAATAATGTTAAAGATATGTTGCGTTAATCGCAAACCATTTCGTTTTTGTAGACACACGAGAATAAAATAAAATAGAAACTTGAAATGAAACTTTTTACTTACGCTTTTTATAATTAAATTCGTTACAGAAGCTAAACGTTTGGTATAAATAATTAAACCATGTAAAAAATGTTTTGTTGTTGAGTTTGAGTATAAACTAAAAAGTTAAGTGATATTGAGTGAGCCATAAGTGTCTACGATGGTAAAGTGGAAAATAGGTATAATTTTCGGAACAATCAGTGCAACAGTGCTTTAATGAAATTTATCAGATAGCTTTACCGATTTCCGAACCTACTATTGGTAAAGATACATAACAATTATTCTATTTCTTTTTGCAAGAAATAAGTTACATATAATAGATATATTTAATTGATTATTTACAAAGTTATCATCTAAACCTAATGGCCTATTGCACGTATATCCAGATCACAAAGAGCTCTAATTTCAAATCTACACATGTACAGTTGTACTTAATATATATAAATATAATCCGCGTTGGCATGTCTCCACTCCACCTTACGGTCCTGGAAGTAGTCCTGGAGTCAAAGCGCTAAGATGGCTAGCACATTCAGGAAATATAAACAGCACTAGTCGCCCTTCCTATGCTATGCCAGACAGTTTAGGAACCCTTGTTAGAAGAGGAGTTATTTTTGTAACAAAGAGAAGATTTGCCGATTTTCTAAGTGCGCGATAGAATTGATGTCTTATTCACCTAAAGTAAATTTCATTGTATTGAAAAATTCCACACTGAAACAATCAGAACATATTATAAAAAAAGTAATATGAGGTTTTACAAAAACGTCATCTAAGCTAAATCATTTTGTAATGGTATTTGCGTACGTTCGGGTTTCGTGGTAATAATACAAACTGCAACGAAGTATATATGTTGTTTGGGATAATTATGTTGACTTAACCTCCTGACCAAATTCAAGTTGTGTACGCAAATGCATACACACATGCTATTCATTCGCTCTTGTAAACCGATCGACAGCAAATCAGAGAAAGTATTAAGGTGCAGGGCAGGGAAGAGACACTTGTGGACTATAATAATTTCTTGCGCATTGATCGGTTAGACATACTCATCAATGTATAGCCTATTCCAGTGGAAGTAGGAAAAAAAAACAAACCCTTAGATTGTGGAAGCACAAAACGTCACGAAAAATTAGTACTTTGAGCGTCGACGAAACTATTGTAATAGTGAGAAATAACTTGTTAAGTGTAATAGCTTTGTAGTATAATTAAAGACAAACTAGTAATACACCCTTCATAGTGCTAAATAAAGCTGGGTTATTAGCAAATCGCATGAAATACGCAAATTAAGGTTGTGTTTTTCTTTTGATTTACTTCGATTGATTACTTTCGCTATAAATATGTTTCTAAAATATTTGGTCCATATAGAAAAGTGTTAACGATCATTTTTCTGGAAAAAAGACCTTTAGTCCTTTAAAATGTTAAATAAAAAGTAATACTTAACAAAGTCAATATATTCAGTTAAGTATTTTTTAAACATAAAAATTATATTTTTCTTATGAAAATCTATTCTATCGTTAATTCTGAATCTTTTATTTATGATAAGTCTGATAAAAAATTACTATAAAGCAGACTAAACAATAACATATTTGTTTTTTGTGATATTAATTCAGAACATTTTATCTTTATTTTATTGAATGTTAAAAAGTGATACAATTTCTCTAGAATGGAACTATAGAGGAATTATTTATCTGTTATTTTTATTTTAGCTGTCATCAATTTCTCATCCTTGACTCTTGTAACGTCAATGTCATTTTGCATAAAGCTAAACCAAACTCAAAAAGTTGTTAGTAATTTAGTTTCGTGTCTACCTAGTTTTCAAGTTATAAATTATACTATTTTCAGATTTAATATTCTAAATATAATAACATCCAATTACATTCGTACTTACTTATAACTAGTTTATGGTATGTATTGTTTATTTTTTGCATAAAATACATACAAATGATAAACGGACATTTTATTGTATTCTTTCTTTTTAGTGATTACTTTTTGAAGCAATGCCTAAAGTACGTCGAAGCCGAAAACCCCCGCCCGATGGCTGGGAGTTGATTGAACCAACGCTAGAAGAATTGGAACAAAAAATGCGCGAAGGTATTTTAACCTATAACTTTTATATTTTTCTCAGAATCGATTCCATATAAATACTAAAATGGCATTTTTATAAATAATATTAAAGCAAATATTAATTAAAAAAATCATGAATGAGAACAACATACATCAGTTAGTATTATTTTCTAAGTTTTCTTTGTAAGTTCATCTCGGGAGTGTTTTCTCTCTGAACTGTAGTAAAATTTTGACATTGAATAAGAAAGTAAATTGATTGTGAGTTAGATATATATTATATATATGTGTATTGCATTTATATATCTATATTATAGCACAAAATGAATATTGTTATCTTTTTTCGTATGAATTATTACCCAATAGTACTTGTTCAACATTAACTTCTATTAAAGCTATGTATAGGTAAGTTATTGTAATAAGGAATTTGTTTACTTTCAGCTGAAACAGAGCCACACGAAGGAAAAAGAAAACAGGAGTCTCTATGGCCAATATTCAAAATACATCATCAGAAATCTCGCTATATTTATGACCTATTTTATAGAAGAAAAGCTATCAGTAGAGAATTATATCAATATTGCTTGAATGAGAAAATAGCTGATGCAAACCTCATTGCTAAGTGGAAAAAGACTGGTTACGAAAATTTGTGTTGTCTGAGGTGTATTCAGACACGAGATACAAATTTTGCTACAAATTGTATATGCAGAGTCCCTAAAAGCAAGTTGGAGGAGGGCAGAATAGTTGAATGTGTACATTGCGGTTGCAGGGGTTGTTCGGGATAGAGAGCAGAATTTTACAAAAGAAATCTTGTAATACAATATCTTTATTCAAACACCTAAATTTAAACAGTGTTTGTCTTAAACTGATCCAGAACAACTGGAACATGTGTAATGTGCCTAAAGATTTTTACAAATTGAGTGTTTGGACACTAAATTAGTGTCATTTTATCTCAATTTAAATTGATTCATTTTGTATTATCAGTGTAACATAATTTGTATTAACTACAAATTTTAACAAAATACAATAAAAGAGATATGAATATTTAAATTCTT
The DNA here is from genome assembly GCF_905220365.1 of Vanessa cardui. NCBI lineage: Eukaryota > Metazoa > Arthropoda > Insecta > Lepidoptera > Nymphalidae > Vanessa > Vanessa cardui. Next base: position 592,617 of record NC_061127.1, on the reverse strand, counting down.
TATTTTTAGAAAAATAAACTTAAAATGAGTTTTTAGCTTAATCTTAAAGTAACCAAATTTGTACCCTGAAGCCAATTTATTTATTATTAATTATTCTTTAGTCTAGTAAATAATTATCTACACAAGTAGAACATTTTTAATTTTAAAGATTACAAAATAAATTTCAAAATAAAGATAACAAAATACTTCTCTAATCGTAACTTTTGATATTTTTATTAGAACCTATAAAAATATATTTATGAAAAACAAAAACTATAATTATACTGTAACAGGTTTGTTTCCTACTTCCTTAGAAAGTTCTAAAATTAAGTCTTTATATATTATAGGATTCATATTCTTGCCCAGCAAGTAGAGAATAAACCAATCACCGAATCCAAAGTTTTTTACAATCTTTGCAACAACACGCCTTTTAACATATCTGAGTTGGCCCATGATCATAGAAGTACGAAGAGCTGGTAGTGTAAAAACTAAAATGCGGAATAGAACTGCAGCTGCAGACAATAATGTGAGAAATATGAGCCAGAACCATAGAATAACAAAAATTTTTTCATTAACAATATTCAATGGTAACACACAAAGCCGATCTTTCAGTTGCAAAGTCCCTGATGGTCCGTAACTTCTAAACCAACACTTTGTGAGCTTTGGGAAAAATTGATCCATAGGGTTAACAGAGGAGAAATCCTTAAAATTGGACGGGACTTTAGGAATGTGAGTAAATGCTGCAACTGCTGCACCATAGTTTCTGAACGCTCCTCCCAAGAACAAATCCAGTAGAAATATTTGGCCAACCTATTAAATTCAATATTCAATTTCATTACTATTGACATAAAGTAACTTCTATTATCAGTAATAATCAGTATTATGATTTTATATTTATTAATTTAATATAAAATGAAAACTCACCACATTGAGAAGATTAAGTATCTCACAGAATGCATAACGCAAGGCGTACATATTGTGCGTGTATAAATTGGTGTAACTTAGATATGCAATTAGTTCTCCACGTCTATACTCTGTCCAGTCTTTGGTAACAATTGGACTAGCTGTAATATTACAAAGTTATTGTTGAAATGAAATGTGTCTCATAAAAATTATAAATTTACATCCACATTTGGTATTACTGTCATATAATCAAACTATGTTTAAGAATGAAAAATACCAAGGATTACTAGACATTAGATATATTATACAAACCTAAATCAGATGCTAATGCCTTCAGTCTACCACCTTCCCACATCTTCCAGAGATAACGTGGAGCGTAAAACATAGCAGCTTGGCCTAACAGCACAAAACAGACCCACTGGTAATACGTATGCTTTATTGGCTCATCAATGATGTTACTAGGGCCGACGCCTAAATATGCCATATTCTTTCCTTCCACACCTTAAAATTTGATACATATAGCTTAACTGTAAAAACATGACACACCATGATAATAGCATTCTCAAACTCACCAACAAGTTTACTTTTCAGAGTATACGTCCCGTATATCCAGCAGTAACTATTGATAGCGTCTTTATCAATGTCTTTGTTGTCTCCCATGCAGTGAATAGGTTCACCGAAAAATTGCTTCGAAGTGACCAGTAATGTGAACACTAATAGTACTATTACAGTCAACTTGTAATGCATTCGAAATATATTATTATCCGTACAAACATTTTCAAATTTTAGAAAAGAGCGAAATGGCATAAATAGATCTATCATCTTGGAAGTTGGAGTCCAGCAAACGAATAAGTACTCAATCGATCAAAAATATTTAATTAATAAAGTTTATTAACTACCCGCTAATATGAAGCACAGCACACGATTTCGAAAACAATGAATAAAACTGTAGGAATTTCCAATTAAAATTTACGAAAAACAACTACGAATGGGAATTGGAGCGGGAAAAGCCATATTAATCTGCTATTTAAGGAAAATAATCAAAACTCAAACCATAGTGAAACTATATACATATTAAGTCCCGTGATGAATATTCATGTTGTTAATTTTTTAACCGGAAATAAATTTCATACGCAAAGGAATAATATATTAAATACCATTATTCTTAATATAATTTTTAGCTTTTAAAAATAATATTATTTGGCCGCAGATCTACTTTATTATTATTTATCCATTTAATAATATTTATTCTGGATAGATTAGCTCAGACAAGGTATCCTCTGATCTTTTCTTTACATGCAGGTATAATATAATTATTGGCTCCGAACATTAAAACCTTTTTCTATTGGTCTGAGCAGTTGATTTAACAAATAAAATCAACGTTTATTTATTTTTATGTTTCCTCATATGAATAGGAACGAAATACATTTTCTAAAAATTAAAAAAGGTGCATTTGCTCCTTAAAAATAAAATAGCAAATGCATGTATGAGGAAAATTTATTTATTTTTCTTATAAATCAAACATTTCAGGTTTCTAAATAGTTTGTGATCAAATTATAAATGAAAATGTGTTTTTAATCAATAAAACAGACATAATATTACTTACAGGAAAGAGATTAGAAATATTAAAAAAACAAAGTCAACAAAAACGCAATCCATAAATCAATCAATAAATAAAAATGATGAGTGCAAAAATATTTCACTTCTTGTACTGTACGTTTATAAAAAAAAAAACAAATATTTTAAATTTCATATCACAATTTGATTAATAAAAAACGTTTAGCCAATGTTTACATATAAAGCCCACTTCCTTTTTAGGCATCCGAAGGTTTAACATACTAGTTCACATACAAGTTTTTTTAAATACTAGCTATGTCTATTTAAAAGAAATTTCTCATACCTACTTATACTAATTTTCCACTCCCATTGAGCGTAGTGTTCGGAGTGGGGATATAGTATGACAACAAATAGTTCTAGAGGTCAGTATTGAATCGCATGGCTTGCGGTTCAAAATTTTTTTCTCAATTATCTGATCATTTTGTTGCTTAGATGTAAGGGACTGAACATATACATTATATTAAGCTATCTACTCAATCAGACACTCGCACACACACACACACACACGTAAACAAGCTACACAGATCAAAAATCTGAAAACAGATATAGCGTGTCATGGAAATATTTCAAAATGGTGGCGAATATGTCTCAAACTGGAAAAATTAATTGTTATTACTCTTACGGAAAACAAACCTTTACGTGGATCCTTTCAGAGTTTGTTATATTATTTGAAAGAAAAAAAGGCGTATAATTCGATACAAGATTTTGTAGATGATAAAAACGCGTGGAATTAATACCTGTTGACTTCCAGGCAGGATATATTAATTTAAATAATTTTATTAACTAACATGACCGTATTTTTTTTAAATGTTGAAAAAGAGTAACTACTGAGTTTCTTGCCGGTTCTTCTCGGTAGAATCTACTTTCCGAACCGGTGGTAGCTTCACTTAATTGTAAAATGACGATTCAAAAGTGCTTGTAAAAGCCCACTTGAATAAAGTATATTTTGATTTTGAAAGGGGCATGCAACTTTTTCAGTAATGTATCAAAAATATTAAATCACAACTTCTTATGTTTTTCATATATAAATGATAATAGGATGGTAGGCTTCATTGTCCCTTGAAATAGTTGGATTCAAAGACTATACAGTCCAGTTTAAAATTTATAAATTGCTTCAGAATCATCGTAATCCTTGGCCTTCAGGCCAGTATCTTCGCTCTTTGTCCTTTCGTATCGCTATCTCTGTTTTCGATTTATTTCGGCACATTACTCTAATATCACTTCAATATTAACGATTTTGTGATTACTTAGTATGTTGTTTTTCATAGAATTTGACACTATACGAAGTGGAATGTATATTTTGTTTTCAGTTTCCAAAACGAAAGTTTTTATTTTGACTCACAAATGATTTGTTTAATCACAAAATATAACAAATTTAGCCGCAACTAAACTAAATATTAGATATTTATATAAATGCACCTAAAACCAATTAACTAAAGAATATTGTTTATGTTCATTTATAATTTGTAGTAAATTGAACCTCACTTTATTTATATTATAAGGTTTCACATTCAGCACATCTGTATGTAGTCGTTTAGACAAAAATGGTATTACTATTTGACACGTCGTTTAAATTATCTATTATTGTACTAATTCATTCGTTGTCTTCTTCAATAAACTTCTAACTAAGCAGTCGATCTCAGGCAAACTTATCTGGAATAGATGAATTGTACCAGAAACGTAGTTTTACAATAAATCCGTAGTTCTCTCCGGCGTTCCCCGACCCCCCACCAATCCCTCGCAAAGATTTTGCTTATAATTTAGAATTTACATAAAACCAATGTATCTTATTCACAATTTGCTCTTAACCGCTGGACTGTATTGGTCGAAGGCCATATTTCCTAAAGCGAAAATATTGTCGGGGTCCAAGGCTTCTTTGGCGGCCAAAAGCAGTCGTCTGCCGGGCTCGCTCACAGTGTTCGTGTACCATTTCTTCCTCAGCTTGCCGACCCCGTGGTGATGGGATATTGAACCTGGAAATATAGTTCCAATAATTTATTTTCCCTATGCTATTAACTGTAGCTGAGACTTCGTTCTGAATATTTTATTTGATGCCTAAGACAGGATTCAGAGGGTTGATTTCAATGTTAAGATATCAGCCGCGATTTCTGTCCGCGGTGTGTTTCAAGTAACTATTCTTGGCCAAATTTTTATTCTCATATGTATACTTGCCTTAGGTTTAATGTAGCGGAAACAGTATTTTGTTATGGTGAGTTGTGGATTACTTTAAGTTTCAACATAATTTTTATAATAATTTCTGAGATTTTATTGAAATATTGGTATTAAAAAAACTGCTTAGTTTTTTCGCAGGTTTCGGCCAGGTTCGTGATAGTAAATTTTTGAAAACTAATGACTGAGTGCAATTACATATTTAGAGAATTTCCTTGTTTAAAGGATTTTGACTTGACTATTAACTGTCAACTCACCTCCTGACGCAATGATTTCGTCCCGCGCCGCTTGCTCTATCTCTTCGTACACGTGCACTGGGTCTTCGAAGCCAACAGTCTTGAACCCGAAGTAGAAGTATATGCAGCAACCCGCGTCGTAACTAAAACGTTATGAATGGCTTTGAAATTATAAAAAAAAAACAGTAGTAAATACGGTAATCATTAATTCACTAAATAGTTACTGGCCTGACAGAATTAAAACTGTTCTTGTGTGTAGTGCGCTTGGTGCGACGACACAGCGAAAGCGACAGCGCGCGTGTGTGTAGTGTGCGTGTGTGTGTGAGTGTAGTGTGCGTTTGTGTGTGTAGTGTGCGTGTGTGTGTGTAGTGTGCGTGTGTGTGTGTAGTGTGTGTGTGTGTGTGTGTGTGTGTGTGTGTGTGTGTGTGTGTGTGGGTGTGTGTGTGCAGTGCCCGGTGCGTGTGTACTCACGTCTGCGTGAGCCGGCAGGAGATGTGGTAGTGCGTGATGTGGCGGCGCGCGCACTGCTCGCGCACGGTGCGCTTGGTGCGGCGACACAGCGCGCGCGTGTGTGTGTGTGCAGTGCCCGGTGCGTGTGTACTCACGTCTGCGTGAGCCGGCAGGAGATGTGGTAGTGCGTGATGTGGCGGCGCGCGCACTGCTCGCGCACGGTGCGCTTGGTGCGGCGACACAGCGCGCGCGTGTGTGTGTGTGCAGTGCCCGGTGCGTGTGTACTCACGTCTGCGTGAGCCGGCAGGAGATGTGGTAGTGCGTGATGTGGCGGCGCGCGCACTGCTCGCGCACGGTGCGCTTGGTGCGGCGACACAGCGCGCGCGTGTGTGTGTGTGCAGTGCCCGGTGCGTGTGTACTCACGTCTGCGTGAGCCGGCAGGAGATGTGGTAGTGCGTGATGTGGCGGCGCGCGCACTGCTCGCGCACGGTGCGCTTGGTGCGGTGACACAGCGCGCGCGTGTGTGTGTGTGCAGTGCCCGGTGCGTGTGTACTCACGTCTGCGTGAGCCGGCAGGAGATGTGGTAGTGCGTGATGTGGCGGCGCGCGCACTGCTCGCGCACGGTGCGCTTGGTGCGGCGACACAGCGCGCGCGTGTGTGTGTGTGCAGTGCCCGGTGCGTGTGTACTCACGTCTGCGTGAGCCGGCAGGAGATGTGGTAGTGCGTGATGTGGCGGCGCGCGCACTGCTCGCGCACGGTGCGCTTGGTGCGGCGACACAGCGCGCGCGTGTGTGTGTGTGCAGTGCCCGGTGCGTGTGTACTCACGTCTGCGTGAGCCGGCAGGAGATGTGGTAGTGCGTGATGTGGCGGCGCGCGCACTGCTCGCGCACGGTGCGCTTGGTGCGGCGACACAGCGCGCGCGTGTGTGTGTGTGCAGTGCCCGGTGCGTGTGTACTCACGTCTGCGTGAGCCGGCAGGAGATGTGGTAGTGCGTGATGTGGCGGCGCGCGCACTGCTCGCGCACGGTGCGCTTGGTGCGGCGACACAGCGCGCGCGTGTGTGTGTGTGCAGTGCCCGGTGCGTGTGTACTCACGTCTGCGTGAGCCGGCAGGAGATGTGGTAGTGCGTGATGTGGCGGCGCGCGCACTGCTCGCGCACGGTGCGCTTGGTGCGGCGACACAGCGCGCGCGTGTGTGTGTGTGCAGTGCCCGGTGCGTGTGTACTCACGTCTGCGTGAGCCGGCAGGAGATGTGGTAGTGCGTGATGTGGCGGCGCGCGCACTGCTCGCGCACGGTGCGCTTGGTGCGGCGACACAGCGCGCGCGTGTGTGTGTGTGCAGTGCCCGGTGCGTGTGTACTCACGTCTGCGTGAGCCGGCAGGAGATGTGGTAGTGCGTGATGTGGCGGCGCGCGCACTGCTCGCGCACGGTGCGCTTGGTGCGGCGACACAGCGCGCGCGTGTGTGTGTGTGCAGTGCCCGGTGCGTGTGTACTCACGTCTGCGTGAGCCGGCAGGAGATGTGGTAGTGCGTGATGTGGCGGCGCGCGCACTGCTCGCGCACGGTGCGCTTGGTGCGGCGACACAGCGCGCGCGTGTGTGTGTGTGCAGTGCCCGGTGCGTGTGTACTCACGTCTGCGTGAGCCGGCAGGAGATGTGGTAGTGCGTGATGTGGCGGCGCGCGCACTGCTCGCGCACGGTGCGCTTGGTGCGGCGACACAGCGCGCGCGTGTGTGTGTGTGCAGTGCCCGGTGCGTGTGTACTCACGTCTGCGTGAGCCGGCAGGAGATGTGGTAGTGCGTGATGTGGCGGCGCGCGCACTGCTCGCGCACGGTGCGCTTGGTGCGGCGACACAGCGCGCGCGTGTGTGTGTGTGCAGTGCCCGGTGCGTGTGTACTCACGTCTGCGTGAGCCGGCAGGAGATGTGGTAGTGCGTGATGTGGCGGCGCGCGCACTGCTCGCGCACGGTGCGCTTGGTGCGGCGACACAGCGCGCGCGTGTGTGTGTGTGCAGTGCCCGGTGCGTGTGTACTCACGTCTGCGTGAGCCGGCAGGAGATGTGGTAGTGCGTGATGTGGCGGCGCGCGCACTGCTCGCGCACGGTGCGCTTGGTGCGGCGACACAGCGCCAGCGCGCGTTCCCACGACACGGATGTTTCAAACGACTCGGCCACCACTCCGTAATCTAGCGCCAGGTCCTGCATCAGAGTGTACACATTCTTCAATCGGCTCATGCGGTCATGGCTAATAATTGAACAATATAAAAGAAAAATTTAATATTCTTGAGCCGGCAAATAACGTAATAGTTACTCTCGTAGGCTGATTATTTATTAGTGATTATGATTGTTCTGTTATTCATAATTTTCAAAAAAAATGTGCTCCATGCCAATTACTACCGCCGTATTTGTAACAATGTGCGACTTTAATTCGTAAATAAATACAATTATTCATATTTTGTCTAAAACTTAGAATTTTGTCGAGATGTCCGAAGGTGAAATTCGGCAAAGATTAATGCAAACAATTCCTCGGAACTTTCGCTGTAAAAACATCGGTGAAAGATGCAGAATGTTCCAACATTAGCTGTGGCTATAATGGTAATGTTTACAATTCGTGGAAACGACTTAAGGTAATTTTTTAACGTTAGGTTAACGCGTAAACTGATGTTAGTTTCGCCGACGTTTTCCCGAAAAATATTAGCACGGCCGGTGTATAGGGTATGTACGATATTGTCATCCGCATAGCAGTGAATCTTCCTAATTTGCAGTACATCATTGATATGCAGAAGAAACAGATGCAGTCTGGTGGAACATCAAAGTTGAAAAATTTTATGTCAGAGCATGCACCGTCGACAACGAACTTGATGATCTGCCAAAAAGCTAATAATCCAATTGCATAATTGTCCGTGAAGCCCATAGGAAGGCCCTGGTGACATCGATTATTTTCTTCTAGATTAATCATGATCTTTATGATAATCATGCTCCGGTTAGACCTATTAAAATTAAACACTTACCAGCGCCTTGGCTATCTGAGGAATTAAAAAGTCTAATTGCAAAAAAAGCTATGGCTAAAAGTAAATTAAAATCTGATGCATGTGACAAAAACCGTATTAAATATAATAAAATCCGGAATCGCTGCAATACATCGTGTAGAGATGCGCAACGACGCCACATTCATAAATCAGTCGAAAACGGCGACCCAGCTAAAGTTTGGAAATTCCTCGAATCGTTTGGAATTGGCAAATCATCTCATAATTCTCTTCACCGTAACATTGACATAGAGTCTCTTAATAAGCATTTTTCTTCATCTGACGTTATTGACAACGCAGAAAAAGAGCGGACGTTAAATATTCTTTCTTGTTTGCCAACCTTTGACTATCCACCGTTTAATTTCATTCCTTTCACCGAATGTGATGTTAAGAAGAGCATAGTGTCCATCTCTTCTAATGCCGTGGGCGACGACGGCGTTGGCCGTAATATGATTGTACCTATCCTTGAAACTATTGCTCCTGTTATTACTCATATCCTTAATGAATCCATCACTTCCTCAAAGTTCCCCGATGCCTGGAAAGTAGCCCGTATTATTCCACTCCCCAAAAAGGCTAATTCTATGAACTACACTGATTTTCGTCCTATCTCCATCCTTCCATTCCTTTCCAAAGTTTTAGAAAAACTAGTGCTCCAGCAATTAATAACATTCCTAAATAGGCACAGCCTTCTTAATCCACTCCAATCTGGCTTTCGCTTCGGTCATAGTACGGTCACAGCGCTCGTGAAAATTACCGACGACATTAGATTGGGCATGGATAATAAACAACTTACAGTGCTGACATTGTTAGATTTTAGCAATGCTTTCGGTACTGTCAACTTTGACATCTTATTGAGTTTGCTGCGTTCTCTTAACATATCTCCATCGGTGTTTGGCTGGTTTCAGAGTTATCTTAGAGGCAGAAGGCAACGTGTTCAGGTAGACGAGACATTTTCGTCTTGGTGTGAAGTACGTGCTGGAGTGCCTCAGGGTGGCGTGTTGTCTCCTATTCTCTTTACTATTTTCATTAATTCTATTACTCAAAAGATTTCTTCTCTCTACCACATGTATGCAGATGATCTCCAGCTTTATACCCAGTCAACCTTGGATAACTTGCCCAGCGCTATCGCTGCCATTAATGATGACCTGGTTACAATCAGTGATTGGAGCAAGTGTTATGGTTTAAAGATCAATCCATCAAAATCACAGGCCATTATTATTGGCAGTGCTGCTATGATTTCAAGAGTTGACTGGAGAAACATTCCTACGATTATATTAGATAATTGTACTATACCATATAGTTCTACGGTAAAAAATCTCGGTATACATCTAGATTCTACACTTTCATGGTCACATCAGTTAAATGTAGTCAGCAGGAAAATGTTTTCGGCGATGGGCTCTCTACGACGTCTCCGTTCCTTTCTTCCTATTTCCACCAAGACTATGTTAGCACATTCTCTACTTCTATCTATTCTCGATTATGCAGACGCAAGCTATCTAGATTTAAATGAGGACCAATTAAATAAACTTGAGCGTCTTCAAAATCTAGCTATACGGTTCATATTTGGCTTACGCAAATATGACCATGTCTCTGAATTTCGTACTCAGCTCAAGTGGTTACCTATTCGTTTTCGCCGGAATCTACATATTGTTTGTCTTCTGTACTGTGTGTTATTCAATCCTCACTCACCTATTTATTTGAAAGAAAAATTTAAATTTTTGAACTCTCGCAATGTTATTGACGGACACAACATGAACTTACGTTCATCTGAAAATTTACTTTTAAATCTACCTGTACAGAAAACAATTTTTTCCAAAAAATCTTTTACGGCTGAGGCTACTCGATTGTGGAATGCCCTCCCGCTTAATATCAAATCTGCAACCTCTTTAACATTATTTAAAACTAAAGTTATCAATTATTACCTCACACTCTCACACTGAATGGCGACTAGATACCATTTGTTATTTGTATATATCTGTATATTTATATGTTTTTATGTATGACTCTATGTATATATGTATGTATAAATGTATTTATGTACCTAGCTATATGTATGTAGTAGTTTATTTATGTATTATATTATTTGTATCTATGCATGTAGTCTATTTTACACCACCTACCATTTCTCTGTTGGCTACTACTCCATATCACCTCGGTTGTCTGGAAGAAATCGCTTTAAAGCGATAAGACCGCCGGTTGTACCATCTATTTTTTTTATGTGTTCTTACTTATCTGTTTAATTTGTGGTGTACAATAAAGTGTTTAAATAAAATAAAATAAATAAAATCATCACATCACAAAACTTTGGTATTACCTTAACTGAACCCTCATATCAGAGTAGCAGAACAGCTATTTAGTATTAGTATGAAACAATCAAAGCCTTTGGAGGAAATGCAAATATTCCTTTCAGGACAAATGAAAACAAATCTACAAAAATGAACCCCTTTTGTATTTCTCCCACTTTTTAAAAAGTTTCAACGAAGATTTGATGACAAAGTTCTATCTTCAATATCAAGAAAACTCTGACCAGGAAACCTAATGGCGATTCTTAAGGTCCCCCAATTGGAGCAATAAATTTGACAAGGCATTTCAATCTGCTAAATACACACACATCAAAATGATAAATATTATACCATTCTTTGGATTTCTAGACTTTTCATCATCAACAGCAAGTTTTTATTAATGGAATTCTAGATCTACGTTAAAAATGAGTGTTCCATTTGGGTCTAGGTTATGGGCTAGGTTCATTTTGGGTCTCTTTTTATTTTTTGTATATGTAAATGATCTTCCTTTCTATATTAGAGGTATTTGTGATAGAGTTTTGTTTGCTAACGATAATTCACTATTTTTTAAGGAGGACATAAAAAAAGCTGACTATGACGATGTGAACGGTGCATTATCACAGATAGGATTGGTTTACAGTAAATAATTTGGTTTTGAATGCTCTAAAAACAAAATGTGCAGTTTTTACCCTACCCAATGTTAGAATGCAAAATTATAATACATCTTTAAACGGTGGCCGTCTTGATGTAGCCGATACTACGGTTTTTTTGGGAATAGAATTGGATTCCGGATTCCAGTGTAGTCCTCATTTATCTTCTCTAATAGAAAGACTCAGCTCCGCAGCATACGTAGTCAGAAAAGTTAGATAAATAACTGATATTGATACCGCTCGTTTAGTATATTTTGGTTATTTTCACAGTGTTATGTCATGTGGCATAATACTTTGAGGTAACGCTGCAAATAATGTTTTTTTTTTTTAATTATAATCTATTTATAATCATGGAGCTAGAGGCTCACTTCGGGATATTTTTTACAAAGTAGGAATACTCAGTGTTGCGTCGCAATATATTTACAACAATATTATGTATATTCACAGTAGCATTGATAAAATCAGTGATAATCATTGCACATAGCACTAGGAGTAAGGAAAACCTTATAACACCAAGTTTCCGACTCCGCAAAGTCAATAAATCCTTCTTGGGGCAAGGTGTCCGTTTCTATAATAAAATTCCACAGACATTTTTAACTTTTCCGTTTCATAAATTTAAATCATTTGTAAAAACACAAACTGGTAAAGAAGGTATATTATTCAGTACGAGATTATGCAGACGATAATAAATCGTGGAATTAATACTTGTTGACTTCCACGTAGGATAAATTATTTATTCTACGAAGAAATGATACTAGCTCTCTTCCACCATTCAATGGGTTCATGATTTTTATAGCAACTATTTTTAATTTTACTTTTGTATATAATTAAGGTCTTCTTCTAAATATTCAGACAAAATGAGAGATATTCTTGCTAAAGAGGCAAAGAGGAGTCCTCTTACCAACATATTCTCTAAACAAAGTCAAAAACCTTTATTCAAAATAGAAGTGTTTACGCTTTCTTATTGATTGTCGATAATCTACCACCGGTTCGGAATTTAATACCTCAGACCTGAGAAGAACCGGCGAAAGAAACTCAGCGGGATTTTTTTTAATGTCAATTTATAATTTACAACAATAAACATATTCTTGTTATTTGAAACAGCCTGGAGGCGATCATCTCATTCCCAAGGTGTGCAGTCAACTAGAAAGTCATTAGTGCTGTAATATCCTTTAGCACACAAACGCTCTTTAACGATTCTTTTGAATTTTATAATTGAATATTGTTGAACGTTTTCTGGGATCCTGTTGTAAAAACGTATACATTGCCCCAAAAAAGAGTTACTAACCCTGTGTAATCGGGTACAAGGCGTAACAAGTTTATTCTTGTTCCTAGTATTAATGGAATGTACGTCACAATTTTTGGGAAAATCATTTATATTTTTGCGTACATACATAACATACAAACAAACAAGCACTTACCCGAATATAAGCAATGACGAAGGTCAAAGTGTATCCAATTTCGCCGTTCTTGGCGCCGCCGGGCACGCCGCCGTGCTGGGAGGCGATGCTATTCAGTTTCTTCTCACTGTCGGCGACTTGCTCGGCCGTGCCCTCCATGAGCAGGGTGACCACGCACAACTTGAGGGGGTCGAATCCTTTGATCTTCGTTATGTAGAAACGCTTTAGACCATCCAGTAAGACACCACCCCAAGATTGCTCCATTTTTAGAGCGTGACCGAAACGGAACTAGAAAGAAAAAACAATGTCGACTTATGTTGAGTCAAATTGTACTGTCAATATTAGCCGGGAAATTGCAGAGATAGATTACTTCACTCCTCCTACGGTCGGTATTCGATCTATTCCCACTAATCGAGGAATGAAGACAAACTCTGACATTTTAGTGATGCGAAATTTTTCTTTCTACTTTATTCAAGAAGACAAGCACTTTTGAATGGTCATTTAATAAAAGTATCAAGCGAAGCTACCATCGCTTCGAAAAGTAGATTCTACCGTGAAGAACCGACAAGAAACTCAGTAGTTAGGAGTAATGTATAGAATATTTGCTGCTTATCCTTTTAATTACAAAATAGGCTTATAATTTGGTAACTCGGTTATGTGGATTAAATCAGAAGTAAAAAATCGAGAGTACGTGTGACGTTACCTGTTCATTGTCCATAAGTCGTATACTGGAAGGCTGCAGGCGTTGCTTAGCCACCTCTCTCTCGAAATAGAACCCAGATTCCCAGTCCGGGAACACCAGCGACCCGTAACGCACGACGGGCGGCAATGGACGGATCTTCAACGTCACCTGTGACAAATAAAAACACTTTTTAACTTTAACAAAAACTTATTTTTTAAACTTGGTCATGAAAAAAAGTTTTTTTTAAGGCAAGAAAATTAAATTAAATTACATTTGGCGTATGGATATTAATTAATTCAAATGACTTCAGAGATACTCCTGAATGCGAAAAAAGTCAAAATCAAAATATTAATTATTAATAAACGCGTAGAATAATAGAAACGTTTCGAATCGTTATATTATTGGACTGAATGTAAAGCTACCATCGGTCCACAATATAGATTTAATCGAAATAATGAAATTAATAACATCAGAACTGTTTAAAATATGGTAAAAAAATTTCGTACCTCAGTAACAACTCCCAAGCAACCCTCAGATCCCAAAACGATGTGTTCCCACTCCGGTCCGCACGACAGGCGAGGGACGCGGCAACTTTTTTCTATAACACCCAAAGGGGTCACCGCCTGCGAGCGAAGATGTCAATCAATTACATCAGCTAGAACTAACTAACTAACTTTTCTTCTAATCAAATAAGGGTAAAGGAGATCAATGCAATATGGACCCAACTCTCTCCCTTTGAGGAGAACGTTTTGAAACCTATTCCACCACGCTGTTCCAATGCGGGTTGGTGGAATACACATGTGGCAGAATTTCTATGAAATTTGTCACATACAGGTTTCCTCACGATGTTTTCCTTCACCGCCGATCATGAAATAAATTATAAAGAAAAATTAAGCACATGAATCAGCGGTGCTTGCCTGGGTCGCACACATCACGCCAAATATTAAGCTTTCCGTGAAATTATTATGGCTCATTCATAATCAATTCGTAGACAAAATAATATTATTAGTTATCTTGCGTGACCATTTAGTACCTCATACTTAGAAGACTTCATAAAAACACGCTCTGACTCTTGGGGTTACTATTTCTTTTTCAAAGTTTATAACACAAGTAACAATTAATTTCTACTTCAGATTCTAAATGTGTACCCTAGTATGGACGACGAGGTCTTCTATATTTCCATAAGTGTTCTTCTTCATGCCACTGGCTCTCGTCGCGACCCAACCGCCCAGGGTCGAGAACTCATACGAGTCTGGTTCGTGGCCTACTGTGAAGCCTCGCAGACGCATCTCACGTTCCAAGTCCTGACCGACGATGCCTGCCTAGAAAATAAACCGATACCAACATTATACACGATACTTCTTTTACATTTTCCATTGAATTACAATAGGAGTAATAACTTATATATTCCTAGTCGTTGCCAGCAGCTTCACTAGCGTTTTAGGGGTTTGTTGTCGTGTATTTGGCAAAAAGTAGCCTATGTCCTTCAAGAGTTCAAGTTTGGTTCATACCAAATTTAAAATTCAAATTCGGTTTAATGGTTTGGTAGCGAAAAGGCGACAGGCAGACAGACAGACAGAGTTACTTTCACATTAATAATATTAGTATAGAAGTATAGATTTCCACATATTAACATGTTACTTTTGATAATCATTTATTTCAACTAATAACAAATAGAATAAAGTTAAAGTTACATGTATCTATGGTAAGTATCCAACAATCAAATTGCGGATGGATTAGCTCAATACCGTAATTTATTAATTGAATATTTTTACTTCACTAAATCCACTCACCTGAACATTCGCAAGTAGCTGGTCCTTGTCTACCCACAGTATAGAGTTCATTTCGCTCGTATCGAGGACTACGATGGGTCTTTCCTCCTTTGCAGGACACGTCACGGCACCGGACACGGAGGTGCCACCGCCGAAGGGTATGATCACGAAGTTATGTTTAGACGCACAGCGCACTATTTCTTCTACCTTGGAAATCGGATTAAAATACATTATAATACTTTTATATACCTATATCTAGAACGCTCGTCGAATCTTGGGAAAATACTGAAGTTCCCAAGTGTCTAAAAATTTATCGCTATACTATAGTGTCCCTGGTTTTACACCTTCTGTGCTGTATAGAACATGGTGTTTGGTAAGAGCATACAAGTTTGATTGCGTAGAATTTTCCGCTTATTGATTATTGTAATTTGCTCAGGGATTTAATTAATTTCAATGTTCTACAAATTTTATATTATCATAAATATATAAATCGTTACAAAAATGTACAATTCTTTTAAACAATAAGTATATTTCATTCATTCACAAATAAACTTACCTCCTCATGGCATGTCGGCCAAATTACAGCATCGGGAATTCTTGGGAAACTGTTTTTCCTTAAATTATAAACGTCATGCAATGTCTGTCCATGCGCCCTTATGAGTCTGTCCACTCCCTCTGTACTGAGTAATGATATTTTTTCTAATTCTTCCTTTATATTGTTCGGCAATCGACTGCTTGGAAACGAGGTCGGCAGTTGT
This sequence comes from Vanessa cardui, assembly GCF_905220365.1. NCBI lineage: Eukaryota > Metazoa > Arthropoda > Insecta > Lepidoptera > Nymphalidae > Vanessa > Vanessa cardui. The sequence goes on along the minus strand of NC_061127.1, from coordinate 576,700 downwards.
AGTTGTTTCGGTTCTTCTGTCAAGTCTATATCGAACATTTCTTTTACCCATTGTCGTGCGTGCGGTAGACTTTTGCCGGATATTGGATATCTGAAAATTTTAAGTGTCTTAAAACAAGAAAGCTAAGTAATCAACTATTTTCATTCTAGCTTCAATACTCGGATTCGGCTTTGAACAGTAAAAGATTTACTTGTGATTTTTTTGTTAATAATGGGACTTAAACGATTTGTATTAAATAATAAAATTACAGTCTAGTCAAGTGATCTATCTGCTCGTGCTGTGTTATTAATTTAACACCATAAGCGACGTACTTTATACATACTGCTTCCGAATTATATTGAGATTAGTTATCTTGAAAATATCATCTTAATTTTCAAATCTTCCAGAGAACCCTTGGGTTTAAAAGAAAAGAAAAGTAAGTGTTATGGCTACTTTTAATGCTCCATCTATATATCCTAGGCTTTTTTTATACTGTCCGCGTTCTCCATCTTATGGCAAGTAGAAGGGGAGTCCAAATACGAAGACGACCAATATAGGCATCTAATAAAATATGGACGCGCTATAAAAGACAACATACATATAGTCTATACTGCTGAAGGGATTAAAAATATTAACTGGGTCAGTTGTTCAGTATGCTATAACGCATCGTGCTATAGATCTCCATATGCATACCTATATATGCAGGACAAAAAACCATCAAGAACTACAACTCCAATATATATCTATATATCCGAGTATACCAATAAAACACATAATACAATAACTTCCAAATAAATAGCTATTTCATACTATTAGTTGTTGATTTATCTTATCGCTGCGTTACAAATTAACGATAATGCAATTTATCTATAGTCTTAAATGTAACCGAAATAAAGTATAGATATGTTTACTCACGGAGGGCACGCGTCTCCAAGCTAAATTATCGGCTTGCATTCGTATGAGTGACGCTCGTGATTCAATAAGGAAATAAAACAATCAGATAGTAAGTAGTAGTATATGACATACGACACTGCGGGCGATTGCGATACATCCTCGATTCTATTTCGATACAACACCGAACCGTCTTTGGATCGTTTTGTTAGTAAAATAGAAAAACGGCTGAGCCATTTGACCATTAATTAATGGAATTGACACTAGACAATAAGATATCACTTCATTCATGTGTCGTTTCTCTTTTAAATGTAATAATTATTTTAATAAACATCGAATATCATTCACAGATTTTCCACGATCGCTACAAATCATTAGTGTATACATTTCGACATGTTATCTAGTAAATTGTAATTAATTAATTATTGATAAATAACTATGTAAGCAATTTTATCATCGTTCCTCTCACATATATTATAATTAGATTAGATTATATCAAGATATGTGTAAATATTATTACTGATATTAATAATGTTTTTAGGCTTCAATGTTACAGGTTAAGAACTATTTTAAACTAAACATTGAATTTGGCTTCTAATGGTTCAGAATTATTTTCCAAGCAAGACGCTACTCCCGAATCCGCATTAAGCACAAATTTATAAAAATTAAACTTTCCTTTCAGAGACTTCTTCGTGAGGATAATAGTAAGGATATAGTCCTGCATTATTTATTGTAGAACATGCTGTGTGTGCTGTGCTCTGTTATAGAGCGTTTCTCGAATTCGCTTATTAATACTTTAATCAGGCTATTTTACAAAATACCTTTTTTATACTTAGCTATTGAACTGTTTCTGTTTCTAAATTTTATTTTAAATTTGTATTAAGTATGTCAGTTAAATAAGTAAGTAAGTTTTTTCATTGGTTTTAATTTTTAGTTAATTTTGTGAGAATTTTAAAGAGCGACCTTTAGTACGAATTCGTACATGTTCGACGACGAATTTCCACCAGCGTCCTTTCTGGTGATTTTGTTTCGATTGATTTGAATTAATTTCCTTCTTTTTATACATTTTTGAAAAGCTAAGGAAACGGTTATGTTTTTAAATTAATCTGCAGGCCAAGTTTCATAATGATTTTTTTAAGTTTTAAGGCATTATATAAATTCGTTTTCCGTTTGGCATTTTTAAATTTAGACCAATAATTATTGTTTAAATATTGACAAATATTCAGTGTTTAATCGTTTTTATAAAACAAAAGAAAAAATAGATTTTAATTGATATATTTTTTTTAAATAAATTTTTGAAGTTGCATTTTTGATAAATTTTGAAAAAAACTAAAAAACGTGATAACTCAAAAATGGTTCACTTTTGGATTATGCATATGGGGGTTAAAATTATTGGAAATAGACACCCCTACACCTCTACACCCTACACCCCTACACCTACATATACGTCGAGTTACCAATAACCCTGTATATATAGACTATACGCAATTCATATAATATATGTTCCGTGAATAACGAATATAGATAGATAGATAGATAGAATATACTTTATTGTACACCACAAACAATAAACTTTACATGGAAGAAAAAAAAAAAAAATTAAAATGTACAAAAAGGCGGTCTTATCGCTAAGTAGTGCAGCGAAAAGGTAGGTGGTGCCTTATATATACAATAATACATATATAAATAAACATAAATACATATATACATAAATATATATACTAATAAAATAATTGAACAATTACACATATAAATATAAATGAATATAATAATATATAATATATAAGTCGTCTCAAATTTAATTTTTAACACAAAATTTTAAATAAGTCACAGTAAATAAAAAAAAAGGAAACAAAATAAAATTAACAAATAAAACATAAAAACTATACAAGACCATATAGTGACTAAGTTTCCATAGCCAGATAGTGCTCTTTTACCAACCTCTTAAAAGACAATAGCGTTTGCGCTTGCTTAATGTTAATGGGTAAAGCATTCCACAGTTGGATAGCCTGTACGGTAAAGGACATTTTGAAAAAATATACTTACATATTTAGTAAAAATCGGTTATTATAATATAACAAGCATACACCAATTATGTATATAATATGTTGATATCACATTCTAACATTTAACGCTCGTGTTCGGCGGTGAGTTTCGAATTTATTATCACAGAATACCTCTTCAGTTATTCATGTGGTTTATTTAGAAATACAAAGACGGTGTACCCTGTGCTCGGTACACCCATCAATTAATTTACCGCCAAACTCTGTATTGGCATGTTCCGGTTGAAAGAGTGAACGGGGCTAAGCAATTATGTACAAGGGCCATCTTAATTCGCTTGTTTACGGCGTATTGCCGATATATGGAATGATTTTAAAATTTATGAATAGTTTAATACTGATACTGTCAAAGTGTATTGTGATCAGTTACAATCTAGCAACACATTTGCTAACCATCACTCCTACTTTCTTTTTATAAAAATATATATTTAATTTAAATTATTATTTTACACGATTGTATTGAATCTATCGTTTCAGAGTGAAGGTTCTACAGAAAGGAACGGTCAAACACTCAGTAGTTTTTCTGGTCAATTTCGATAAAAACAAAACAGTAAGTAATACCACGCTTTCTATATCATCTTGTCTTGATAGTCTCTAACTAGTTGTCACTCGCGTTGCCGAAGGAAGGTCGGCCGTTGGATTCCCCCTCGGCATACTGGCCAATTGTGCTGTTGAACGAGACGGGAAAACTCTTCGAGAAGGTCCTCGCAGCCCGGTCCGGGTCTCTCGGAGGCGCAGTACGGATTCAGGGCGGGCCGATCGATAGTCGACGCCCTGAATGCCCTGAAGACTCGGACGACGGAAGCGGTGGCCCGGGGGCAGGTCGTCCTGGCTGTGTCGCTTGACGAGGCGAACGCCTTCAACAGTCTCCCTTTCGAGACGATACGGGAGGCACTCCGATACCATGGGGTGCCGACCTATCTGAGGAGACTGCTGGAGGCGTACCTCCAGGACAGGGAGATCCTCTGGGCGGGGGTCGATGGGAGGATCGTCCGGCATCGAGTGGGCTGCGGCGTTCCACAGGGGTCGGTCCTCGGCCCAATTCTATGGAACGTCGGTTTCGACTGGCTCCTGCGGGCTCCCGTCCTTCCCGGGATGGGGGTGTTGTGTTATGCTGACGACACTCTCGTCACGGCGATTGGACGGGACTTCCGGGAGGCGGCTCGCCTTGCCGAAGTCGGAACAGCTCTCACCGTGGACCGCATGGGAATGCTGGGCTTGAGGGTCTCCATATCCAAAACGGAGGCCCTCCTCTTTCACGGTCCACGAAAAGGACCCCCACGAGGGGCGAGTATCACCGTCCAGGGGACGGTTATCAAGGTGCAGGCCCAGATGAAGTATCTGGGCCTGATCCTGGACGGACGATGGAGCTTCGGGCAGCATTTTGTTCATCTCGGCCCAAGGCTCATCAACGCCGCTGTCGCTCTTGGTCGCCTCCTTCCGAATGTGGGAGGGCCGGGGTCGCTATGCCGGCGTCTTTATTCCGGCGTAGTGAGGTCGATGGCGCTGTACGGTGCACCGATCTGGATAGATGCCCTCACCGCTAAAAATCGGGCTCTGCTGCGAAAGCCGCAGAGGGTCATAGCGGTGAGAGGCATCAGAGGGTACCGTACGGTGTCGTGGACTGCGGCGACACTTCTTGCGGGCGATCCGCCCTGGGAGCTCCAGGCGGAGGTGCTCGCGGAAGTGTACCGGTTCCGGGTCGAGGCGAGGGACCGCGGCGACCGTCCAGGGTCGGCGGAGATCGGGCGGATCAGGGCTCTAGCCCAGCAAGCCCTGATCGCCCGATGGCAGGAGGATCTGGGGACTCCCACGGCGGGCCTAGCGACAGTGGAGGCGATCCGTCCCCACTTGAGTCGCTGGGTCGAGAGGAAGCACGGCACACTGTCGTATAGAATGACGCAGGTACTTACCGGACACGGATGCTTCGGTAAGTACCTGCACGGGATAGCGCGGCGGGAGGAGTCACCCTCCTGTCACGAGTGTGGTGCGCCAGTGGACACGGCGTACCACACCCTGTACGAGTGTGCTGCGTGGGGGCGCCAGAGGCACATCCTTGCGGCGACTATGGGCGGAGACCTCTCGCTACCGAGCGTTATCAACACCATGCTCGGTAGCGAGGTGTGCTGGTCAGAGATGCGCTCCTTCTGCGAAAGTGTCATGTCGCAGAAGGAAGCAGCGGAGCGGGAGCGGGAAAAAAATGCCGCCGCTGACTCGCTCCGCAGAAGACGACCGGGGAGAAGGAAAAGGCGCTACGCGCATCTTCTCCCTCCGCCTCAATAGGCGCCGTAGGGACCAGGGGGGGTCCCAGTACCCTGGGAATCCCCCCTAGCTGTTGAAGGCCCGTATAAGCGGGCCGACCGTCAGGGCGTCACGGTAGCATGCGTAAGCGATCCCGTGGCGTCCGCCGAAAGACGGAGAGGGTACCGCTGGTTTTTTAGTGGGTAAACCCGGTGTGCTTGGGCGCACTCGGCGTTCAGGGCTCCGGGGAGTCCCACACCCCCCCCACTTTCCATCACGTGGGGGAAGCGCGCAAAGCGTTTTTCCAGCGTAATAAAAAAAAAAAAAAAGTTGTCACTCGCGGTTTCGCTCGCGGTTTAGGTGTTTGTTACGTGTAAAGAAAAAAGTAGTAAATTTGCTTCATTTCATATTTCATCAAATACGGCTCAGCGGTTTGGCAATTAAGCTACAGACAGACAGAGTTACTTTCAAATTTAGAATAGATTGATAGATTGTTAGACTTAGTTAAGATTGTTGGTATTACGTTAATCGGCACAGTTAAAAATACTGGCGGATTTTTTTAAATACAAAAATTTGATTTGCCCCGGGAAAAACAGCCGTGTATTGCTTAATTTTACTTCTTGCGATTATTCCTGGTTCTATAAAAAAATCAATGTAATGTATGTAATGTAAATGTTCATTTTATTGTGGCGCAACTGTAAGTATTGCTATTTTGTCAAAAACATCCTCAAGATCTGGAGAGATCTGGACGTCTAAGATGGATCTGACAACAATTTTTGTTCGTATGAAAGAAATATTCTCAGGAACCAATGTTCGTATTCTCAAAATGTTCTCACCAAAGCTACATAATTCCCGAGTTTTTTATCCTATTGGATATGAATATATATATGTCATATTTAATAATAATAAGATTCTAAATTAACTAAAGTGAACAAGCCGTAGATAATGTCGAAATATCTTTATCAAATAAAAATAAAAACAAACATGGTAAATATCTCGTTTTTAATAATTGTAATTTAATAATAAATTCCGCTCGTGCGATATATGTATATACTCGAAATATATGTAATTCACAATAAAAAAATAATAATATACATTAACAAATACAACTTCCTGACAATTTCCGTGTACATAATTTACAGCGACTGTATATTTTTTTGATCCGAACGAAAAAAAACTGTTAAACAATATGTCTTCACGAATTACAAAAGGTTAATTAAGTATTAAAACCCTCGTTAATGCAACAAATACGTTTGCATATATAACAATTTCAATAAAACATTTACCTACTTAAATTATTTTAATCATATTTGAAAAACTTAACCTTCTTCAATTTCAATTAAAATTTAATTATAATATATTACGATTTTGTCTTTTCTTTATTACTAATTCAAGGCTAATGAATGTAATGGAATTAAAAACCATCAACCTACGGAATAAATTTTCAAGAGGCCTTTGTACTGATTCCAATAAATTGTAAACAAATTAAATGATTAGATTTAATCTATAAGATCGTTCTATTGAAAGTTGTTCGAAATTAGGTAAAATAACATGAAAGGCATGTTTTTATCAGCGGTCGTTCGTCCCTAATAAGCCTAAGATACCAATTTAATCTTTGTTAAAATTATTACAGTGCTTTTGGGGTATGAAAATCTATCTTGATATGAATATAAAAATAAGCGTAGCAAACAAATGATTGTAATATTCAAATACAAGTTATCCAATGTCATCATCCTTCTGCCCTTATCTCCATTTTATTTGGGGGTGGCGTAGCATGTCTTCTCCTTTCATACTTTTCTGTCAGACGCTATGATGTATTTTTCTTAATTTTTTTACTTTGATTATTTTCGGTTTCGGACGATAAAAAAGTATGTTTTATGTAATAGTTAGTCCGACGAGCTTATGTGTCATCTGATTTTTATTGGTCACAACTACCCATAGAAAATGGTGCTGTAAAACCAACAACCTAAGGCTAAGTCTCCTCTCCCATTGAGGAGAAGGTTTGGAACATATTCCACAGCGCTGTTCCAATGCGGATTGATATTCCATCAATTGGTACCACATACATGTGGTAGAATTTCTATGAAATTAGACACATGCAGGTTTCCTCACGATGTTTACCTTCACCGCCGAGAACGAGACAGTCAAAATTAAATGTAACGTTTCGTAACTCGAAATTAACTTATATACAACCGATTACACGTACAGAAAACGCTCAAAATATATAATAGTAAAAAATGCATAATCAATTATACAATTTAGTATATATTCTTGTTCATCAAAAATATTTAAAAATAATAATTAAAGAATCGTTTTATGCACATTTTAATTTTATTTGGCACCAGAATCGTGTAATTAAATTTTATGTTTTTTAGCTATGTATTAGTATTGATAGGTATTTGATTGGTGTCTGACTAATTAAATGAACATTTAAATGCATTTAATACTTACTGTTTTTCCGTTAGTTAACAAGTGTGAAATTGACGCCATTTATATTAAAATTTCGACAATTTTAAAGTTATTATTAATTAAAAACTATTTTACGGAGTCACTTTAAAAATATTTTTTATTACATCTATTTATTTATCAATCAAGTTCACAATATTTCTGTAATCTAATGTTTAGTAACGTTAAACTACACATTCGTTTGTTCAGGTATTGCGTATTTCGCTTAGATATTTACAACTGCAGTTCGAATAAAATACTCAAAAAATAACGATAAGAGTTAGCTATAGTTTTAATAAAATAACGTTATTATTAAAGATCTTTAACTATGTATGAACGCAACTTCACGTGTTAATTATGAATAATCAGAGCCTAATTTAGGGGAGGGCAAACGAGGCAACTACCCTAGGCCCTCCACATGAGAGGGGACCCAATAGAAAGTAATTATAGTAAATAAACTATACTAACAGATATTATTTTATAAAAAAATAATTAGGGCCGACGTTTGAATCCGACAATAATTAATCGTACTATCGAAATATTTTTGTGTGTTATATGGACACGAAGTATCGGATTTTAAGCGTGTCATATTGGGCATTAACGTTACATATTGATATGCGACAACGACAACAGCATTTAATCATAATGCGCTTAGTTAGTCGTATAGCTCAGTTGTAGGGAGGGATGTAACATTTGACTGACTAGCAAATATTCCTATTGATGATATATTATAACCAACTCCAAGAAATGGTTAAAATTTCTCAACAAAATAGCTGATACACGTGTGTCAAGAAATGTATGTCAATACAGCGAAGGGCCATGCAAATGCTCCACGCCTCATTAAGAGTGCTGTGATGCAAGCGATGTTCTCATTTGTTTCAAATATTATAATTTGTCCCTTGTCATGTAGATATCTTGTCGCAGTGACGCCTCAACAGGGCAAGCGAGGGCAAAAACACAATAGCAGAAGTAAGAATGGGTTTCAAAACATGATTGGAAATATGTAATTTATTATCTTGTAATAGAACTATTTTATAGGGTAGATTTCAATGATATTCTAATAAACTAATAAATTTATTAGAACATCATTGGGTAGATTATATTCTATAAATAAATATAGTACGACACAATTTAGATGTAGCATCGGCAAATTCAATAAAATCGATTCCTGCCGATTTATGCAACCATTAGAAATAGCTCCCTTTCGCGCCATTCGACGCTATTCGTCGCTATAGATTTTCGCGTCAGTTCATCCCGGGAGCGCAAATGCATGTAAATCGACATGTCAAACTAACGAACTTACTACTTACTTGGTGGTAGGGCTTTGTGCAAGCCCGTCTGGGTGGGTACCACTCACTTATCAGTTATTCTACCGCGAAATAACAGTACTCAGTATTATTGTGTTTCGGTTTGAAGGGTGAGTGAGCCAGTGCAACTACAGGCACAAGGGACATAACATCTTAGTTCCCAGGGTTGGTGGCACATTGACGATGTAAGGAATAGTTAATATTTCTTACAGCTTCATTGTCTATGGGTGATGGTGACCACTTACCATCAGGTGGCCCATATGCTGATCCGCCAATCTATACCATAAAATAAAAAATAAAATATATTACAAGTTAATACGTTTGTGTAAAGACCATATTCACATAACAAATAAGTATTGATAATGTGGGAGAGCGTAGTCCATTCGGATGTGATCGATTTTACGAATTTTGCCGACGCTACATCTAAGTTGTGTCGTACTATATTAATGTATAAATTGACAATTCAAAATTGATTGCCAAAGAATAATAAAGTACATTCTGTATAGTCCAATCATTACGTTGGGAATTAAGTTGAGAATAGCTAATGAACCAAGAGAGCCCAGTTTTGGATATTGTGTTTGGAGTATGTAAAGTAACAAAAAGGTTTTCACAAAAATTTAAGCGACAGAGCCGAGTTATTATGAAAAATCGGAATTTAAACCTTTTTTCAAGATGGTGAAAAATTCATAAGGTTGCATTGCATTTTTTCAACAATTTGAAGTGTCACGTTATATCAAAAATTTGTAGAGTGCCGGGAATCGGGGCTTAAGCCCGGGTAACCGCAGAGTAAGTTGTCGTGCGCCGTTTCGTTTGCGTGTTAGTTTCGGTTCGGTTGAAGTTAAAGTTAACCGAAAAAGTATCGATAACTATGTAAATAAGTTTAATTTCCCTGAGTACCGCACTATTTTTATTATTATTCCAGTCAGTTTTGTTAAACTAGTTACAATTAGTAATAATTACAGTATTTATTTTAATTAATCGTACATTCATGAGCATGGACACAGCTTGTGCACGGATATTCAGCGTAACTAATTGTAATTCCATTTTAATTTAAAGTATTTTACAAAGTGTCAATAGAATTGTTTAAAAATTTATTACAATAAGGTCAATGTTTAAATTTCACAGACGCTAACTTACTTTAAAATTTAAAAAAAATCACAAATGTATATATAGATAAGTAATTATGTACTTAAGGAAAGTAATGACAAATGCAGAAAAGCGTTGATTTTCGTAAATCTATCGTATATCGGATTTTTTTAGTTGAATACAATTTATTTTTGCCATTAGTTCACTAAAAATAAACTAATTAATTACAGAACTGGCACCTAGGTACTTACTCCTCGAAAAAATGTCAAGCATATATCACTTTTTTCTATTAAAACAGAATATAAACATTTATATTACCTTAAAACTTAAAAACATTTCACTTTGAATAAATCACTTTATTCAAATTATACACGACACAATGTAAGAATGCTATAATGGGGTTTTTTCATCGAAATTTGTTCATGTATTCAAAATGTATGTGCGAATATCGAAATTCACTTGCCCCAATTCGAACTGAAGTCGATTTTTCACTGTACATCATAAAACAAAGTCGCTTTTCCCTTTCTCACTCCATAACGGACTTCGATGTTGGTTACGGTTTATTTTTATAGATAGAGTGATTCAAGAGGAAGGTTTATGTACAATAAATGCATAATATATAAGAGAAACACTGATAATATTAGAAGTTTCTAATGAAATGTCGTAACTAAAAAAAATGCTTTAACATTGCATACGCTGGTTGAACCCTACGAGATTAATCAATACGCATATCGTGCGCACGGAGTCTGTAATCGCGTCGCGTGATTTTATAGAAAAGGGTTCAATAAGCCAAAAAATATATCATTTATGTGACACGGATACATTTTAATAAACCGTAACTGAAAAAAAGTCATAACCGTACACAAAGCTTATACTGGAACACGTTCACACGTAGTTCGTTAGTTTTAATGTACAATATAATTATACAAGTAGCCGTATGTTTGTCAAGCGTAAATTATATGTTCCTTTATTAAATGAAATAAACATCACACGTTTACAGTCGTTAAGTCAAAGACAAACACATAATATACTTCAGTCAAACATCATATTCAATAACTTTTTTGTTGACGTTTCCTTGGATTTTTTATCATATGTCCAGATTTCGACAACTGCTTGACTTACCATTTGTATTCTCTAAATAACTCATGAAATTATGAATAGAAAGCAAGGGAACAATTAATGAACCACCATTAAATTTATATTATAAATGCGTGCATGTTTCCAACTCAATCAAATCAGAGCGGCTGTCAAATTTGTCACGGGTTTTTAATTTCATCATATGCACCCCACTTGTATCCCGCATGTTTTTTTTTTCATTTCAATGACAGAATTGCTACCTGTTTATTTACCTACATATACAAACATTGTGGGGGAATAAGCAAGCTTCTTTAAAGGCTTAGAAAGGAGAATCCTTAGCCTAGAATAAAAGGGATATTTTACAGGCTATGACTATTTTACCATATGTAACAAACTCCTAGTAAAAAAATGAGCTCATTTTGTTTTGTCTTATAATTGTAATTTTTTTCTCTTTTTAATGCCCCTTTGTTTTATAAACTAAAATTTTTATGGTAATGCACTTAATTCCTTATGTAATAAAATTTTCGATTGTGCGTCAGAGATTTAACGAATTATTTTTTATAAAACTCCAGTTTATGTCTCATTGTAAGTAAAACACTTGTCTTTAATGGGAAATTGTTTTTTAAAATATAAACTAAATCGGCTTATGAAAGATCCGCGTAGCGTAGGCATGTCACTATACTCTATATACATATATAACGAGGCATCTCGTAATCGGACATGATATTCAAAACACAAGTGCAGTCGTTCACGTTTATAACATCTTTCTTTCGATATTTTTTGAAATATCCCTTTTTCGCCGTCATGTGTTCGACGTCACACTGACGTCGCCAGTAAGTACGATAAAAAAATCGCTATTAAACTTTTTGACTTCGACATATACGTACTCTATACCCACCATAGCAGGAAAAAAGCCAAATAAACAACATTTGACACATTGACGAGAAATAATTAGTCGAGAGATTCATCTATGGTATTTACTGTGGTTTTGCGATAAAATGGTATTTAGAACGTCGACGAAACTGTTATCGGAATTTTGAAAGTATAATCAAAATAAAAAATAAGTAGTTAAGAGTAAAAGTATATTGTATGTAGAGTTGTAAAATATAACTGAGTTATTAGCAAATCGCATGACATGGTTGAAAGATCGAATTGGGAATCTTTGCCTAGGACAACATTCATTGAATTGTGATTATTTGACCTGCATGTGCCGATCTACAATCGAGCAAAATTTATCCGCCAATCTTCATTGGGACAGGGAAGTGGAGTGCGCTCCAAAGGATAACGTCCTCGAAGACAAGATACCTTAGTCCAGCAGTGACATTTGTTTAACTTTCAATAATCTTGTAATGGTTTTTTGTTACAGTTATGATAAGCTTTTACTATATTACATACTTTTCACCAAAATCTTAAATCACCTTGTTGGCACGTGTAATAGAGGTGGAATTTGTCATAAATGTTACACCAGTAACGATACAATTAATAAATTAAATTTTATAAATGGTATTATTCAAAACTTGTGTATTTTTTGTAGCGAGTCTGGAATAGTAATAAATATATATTACAAGTAAATTCCGTATTCGCATAATGTTCGCGACGATTATATTATTGGAAGGGAAGTGACAATTTAGCTCGGCCGCCCACGACCAGCGCTCGGCTCCAGTCATAGCTCGTTGACACCACTTTCTTGCGACCTGCGCTACGAACATTTTAGACTCAATTGAACAAGAATACTCATCACGAACCGCGCGAATAAAGCAAACATACAAACCGGACATTGATCAATCAATCAGGACGATTTTCTGTGGGAATTATCGTTAGAAGATTTTCGATTGGCTCTTATTAATAATATTACAAATGGTTCATACGGCTACCAAATAGGCTTGATGGTAAGTGGCCACGATCGCCCATAGACATTTGTGCTGTAAGAAATATAAACCTTTCTTTAAATGCGCCACTAATCTTGGGAACTAAGATGTTGTCTCAGTGTCTGTGGTTACACTGGCTCACTCATCTTTCAAACCAAAATACAAAAATACAGGGTAATCCTGTTTGGCGGTAGACAATCTGATGTGTGGGTAGTACCTGCTAAGACGGACTAGAGTCTCATCAATAATATGTTTATTTATTTATCATACTTTTAAACCTTACATTTAATAGTAAGATTATACCAAAAAATACGCTCTAATTAGAAAACTTTACATTCTTCACGTGCTGGCCACCGAACTCTATATAGAGATTACGTTTTTTTTTTAATTAACAATTCGATAATTAAAACTAAAGTATTCGAATTATTTAGTCCCCACTGATATCTTATCATATATAATCATATATCAATCAATAGCAATAACGCGCGAAAACGTGTAATCAAAAATATGTATATCATTTAAATACGTATGTTTGTTATTTACGGTATAAAAGTATTGCAGTCATGTCGTTTTATTATTCAGATATCAATATCTTCTAAGCTTAATAATATTAAAAACTACATAAATTTTAAATACTTTCGAACGAATTTCCAGCTAGTGAAATAACTTTTTAATACATCGTTACGAAGAGATTTAACAGAATCAACTTCAAAATATACTTAAAACAATAGATGAACGCGCGGAATAATATATGTAAGCAACAAAAGAGAGTAAAAAACAATGATGTTCTAGTAAACAGATATGTTATTAACGCGCAAAAAGTGAAGACTAGAAAACGTCCCAATTGGGACGTTTGCCTTTAGACGTTTTACGTAGTAATACGTTATAATACATCATAATAATTATCCCTTTTACTTATTGTTTTTATCAGGCTATCCTTTTTACTTTTAACGGTCCCCGGCGCGGCACACTTTCTTGTGTTGTTTAGTATGGGTATAACATATCTGTTTATTAGAATATCATTGGTACAAAATCAATGAATGAATCAGTGAAAACAAAATAACCGAAAATACCCGGTAGTGCGAACGACGCATCTTTTACTAATACGTCAGTTAATAAAACTAAGGTTGTAGTACTTTTGTTTTTAAATAATAAAATAATGAAATTATGTCTAGAGATACATCACGTGCCACTTCACGTCTAGAATAAATCGCATATGCAATAATTGTAGGTCTCTTTAATCAAATAATATAAACTTTACTACGATATTGTTTACTGCGAACACAAACGTCTTTATTTGTTTTACTCCATGAACAATATTTAAACGAAACATTAATATTTTAATATTAATAATTTAAAAGATATAAATCTTCGTTTATGTGTGTATAAAAAAATACAAAAAATATTTACTCATATTTAAATTTCGAATGTTAAAAAAATGAAATGAAAATAAAAAACGACGACATTACTGATGTTATTCTTTTTTTGAATATAATAAGTATTAATATCCTCGCTTAATTTGAGAAAAGAGTCCTTCTGATTATAATTATATTTAAATTTGGATTTAAATGTGTAAAAATATCAAATTGAAATAAAAAATTATGACTCACCTACATTATTTTTTTTTGAATGTGTTCATTTTTAAATTTTTCATAATATTATTTCTTTTGTTCTATTTTTTATAAATCCTAATCTTATTATATTCATATAGAATAAGAATACAGTTTTAAATGTGTGCGAGTCCTACCTGTCTCCCGTGAAAAACGTCTTTCCGTCGCTTAATTTGAATGTAGAATCCTTGTAGCCCCATCCGTACCATTTGAGTAATTCTTGTCTGAAAAAAAAGCAAAATTATAATTGTAATTGTCACAATTCCCAAAAATATGACAATATGTCTTGGAAGACCAATAAAAAAAACATTATAAATTGACATTGCGGTCATAGTGTCAAGACAAATTCAAAAATTGAAATAAAACTAGTTATAACGGATTTGAATCGCGTATTATTAAGACTGTAGGATAGTCTACCCGTGACCACGAAAGTTGTAAAGTACTCGAAACGTCGGATGTTAAAAATAATTAATACACGCGATTCTAATCCGTTATAACTAGTTTTATTTCAATGTGTAATAATCGCGAAAATTTAAGACAATATTAAATTCAAAAATATTTGATGCGTTACATTGGTTAGGAAATAAGTGCTTGAAAAGAATTGGCGAAGAAATTCATGTCATATATTCCTATTATAGTTTCCATACATTAATAAAATTTATATTTTCGTTATTTGAAGTAGGTCGGAGGCGAACTTCTCATTTTTAAGCGTAATGAAATAATGTCTGCACGCGAACGCTCTTTATTGATTGAGTTGAATTTTACAATTGAATAGTTTGGACGTTTGTCAAAAAATATTCAAATGATTGAATTGAATGTTTTCAGAGATCCTTCATAAAAAGTATACCACGTCCCATAAAAAAGTTGCTGACCCTTTTTAATCGAGTAATTAAATTTACAAGTTGAGGCTCGTTTGGTAAAAGTGTGTCACAATATCTGAAAAACATTTACATTTTTTTATATTTTTTACATATATAAAAAGTACATTAATAGATATATCTATAGGATCAAAATCATTTTTTATGGTATAGGTTGGCGGACGAGCATATGGGCCACCTGATGGTAAGTGGTCACCATCACCCATAGACAATGACGCTGTAAGAAATATTAACCATTCCTCTTACATCGTCAATGTACCACCAACGGGAACTAAGATGTTATGTCCCTTGTGCCTGTAGTAACACTGGCTCACTCGCCCTTCAGACCGGAACACAACAATACTGAGTACTGTTGTTTGGCGGTAGAATAACTGATGAGTGGGTGGTACCTTCCCAGACGGGCTTGCACAAAGCCCTACCATCAAGTTGTTTACTGTGCTTATCTTTATTTTACTTGAAAGTTGTAGTGACTTGCAAATGTATTCAGAGGGTAAGCCGTCCTTTTGTTTCAATTACCATTTTTTAAATATAGTTTATATTCATCAGTATCACATATTAGATTCATTTGATCTAATTTATGTGTTTGTAGTTTGTTACAACTGAAAACGTCGTCTCTGACTCAATGAGTACTGAAATACTAGAGACACAAGTAGCTTTACTGAGTTTTGTTGTATTCGGGATTGCAGGGTGAGTCAGTCGGTGGAACTACAATCAAAAGGGATATAGCATCTTAGCTCCCAAGGTTAATGTCCTTTGGCGAAGGAATGGTTAGTATTTCTTATATCGCTAGTGTCACAGAAATACATACATATACATATGTATTTTAATGGGTCTACTGATATTAAATATGGCTAGGAACCTAATGAGGCGCCGAATGAGGAATTCCCTTTCCCCTGATTAAAGGCTCAATCTCAGGCTAATGCTTACGTTAATGTTTCGAATGAAGGCAATACCGGCGGTACCGTAATTTTCTTTTGCTATAAATACAAATAAGAACATATTTGTGAGCTCATGATAATTTTAAACAAACATTCATTGCACGGTGTTTATTGTGTGCTATGTACACTTCATTTAACACACAAACACTATTGTTTAATCGCTAAATACAATGTAAATAGTTCTATAGCTCAATGAAATGGACGGAGCATTCAATTACACACGATTTAATAACAAATTACTTAGATACACCACAGCTACTCTTTATATTACTATGTAACTTTATTGCTTATGAACTATTGTTATATAAATTGGTTTTCTACTGGTGTTACCTGTATATTTAATTTTATTGCTTTATGTGTTAAATATATACTCGCACTTTATATATAAATAACATATTTATAAAACTAGGGGACTGTTACATGTTGCTTTGTTCGGAAACACGACGAATATATTGGTACAAACTTTAGGTCAAAATATTCAGCAATTTTAGTGCGAATAGAAAAAGGTTTTTATCCTATGATATTTATGTACATAGCCTGTTTTATTTATTATATATTCGGGAAAAAACCCGCAGAAAATTACTAAGTAATAAATAATTCAGATACTATACAAACCAACCAACAGAATAAAAAATAGAGAAATAAGCACAAAGTCAATATACATATAAAAAAAGTTTAAAACTATTAATTACAAATTAAAAAATACCAAATATATTGATAACATATGTTTAGAGGTGATATCGTATAACATGTCCCGCGTTTCTTTAAGGATATATTATTTAGAAAAAAAAAGTAAAGTGCAATACATTTCGAGATGAAAGGATATTGACTGGAACAAATCGACGTGTTAACATACACGTATTCCAAGTTTAAATACAGACATATTTGACAGCACTCCAACCAACACGCTTAGCTATTCAATTTTCTTCTAATAATAAATAATGACAGCTGATTTCTGTTTTATAAAACATAAATCGAGGAAATTAACGAAGTAGGTACAAATGTACTATGAGACTACTGATGTTTTCTATAGCTGTTCTAAACGAGTTGATAAACATATAGCCGATTTTTATCCGACCCGAGTAGATTCTCAATGTGGATTTATATAACAAACAGAAATAAATCATTTGAAAACTATTTTCTCCGTGATTGACCTAATAATGTTTAGTTAAGAAATTTTGGGCCAATGGACAATAAAAAAAATTAAAATTTGTAATCATTTACGCTCTGACCCGAAGACAAGAATATACAAGTATTTAGCGAAGCACTAAGTCCTACTTATTTATCGTAATAAAAAACGTTTTTGAAAATCCTCGAGAACATATTTATTACCTACAAATTATTTAACAAAAAAAAAAAAAACATTAAAGTTACATTCTTTCGAAAACTTTTGATTTTGATCTTCGTTTTGTTAGATTAGTTACAATTTTAGGCAACTTGGCTAAAATAATTTGCAAGAGACTCGGGCAAATGATATAGGTAAATAAATGCAATTGAATAATGTATGTCCTGGATCGAAATCATCGAATAACTCTCCTCCTTTTTTTATCATTTTTAATCGTATAGCTTTCATTCAGTAATATTCCTTATGTTTAAAATCTAATCTAATCAGCTATAATTGTATACTATAACTATATACATTTTCAAATTCAATATCATAATTCAGCAAAGAAGCGTTAATGTTATAACCTACCGTCAGAAATAAACAACTCGGACCTGAGAAAATCCGGAAAAATTTAGCCAGCGTAAAAAATATCTTGCCGTGATAAAGCTAGGCAGATCATTTGATATTTATCACTGTTGGTACATATATTTTTCATCGAAAAAGACTAAATTTATCATAGACAAATCTTAGGTTAATTTAAATGGTTTTTAATAAGGTTTTAATCTAACCTTATATCATAAAATAAAATCACGATGAAAAGCGCAGTAGTTCGAAACGAACCTTGTATTATTAAACGTTAATAATAAACAATTAAAGTGATAACACTATTGGCTTACTAAACATATATGTATATATATATGTGTAAGTTTACTTGGTGGTAGGGCTTTGTGCAAGCCCGTCTGGGTAGGTACCACCCACTCATCAGTTATTCTACCGCCAAATAATAGTACTCAGTATTGTTGTGTTCCGGTTTGAAGGATGAGTGAGCCAGTGTAACCACAGGTTGGTGGCACATTGACGATGTAAGGAATATTTAATATTTCTTACAGCGTCATTGTCTATGGGTGATGGTGACCACTTACCATCAGGTGGTCCATATGTTCGTCCGCCATTCTATACCATAAAAAGAAGCTTTTGAATCGTAAGCTTAAGGTTAAGATTCTACTAAGTTTAACCTTTACTTAACCGGCAAAGTTAACTCTTTTCCTCAAATAAGTCACTGATTCGTTTATATCTTAATTGTATATAATTGGTATTTGTTATTATTTTTTAATTTAAAATCATCACTTGCAAAAAATTACACGGAATAATTAATATATTATTTTGGCCTTGCAGTGCAACTGTGATATACATTTATAATACCACGACGTCAAATTCTTAAGCTGCGCCTACAATTTACGAGCTCAATTTGTTTTTACAATAAACTTTTTTTATGTCGTATCGGTAGACAACTGAGCCATCGTAGACATTGATGCTGTAACAAATATAAATCATTGCTTTGCGAATGAATGGGAACTAAGACATTATACCCCTTGTGCCTGTAGTTACACTGGTTAATTAAAGCTTGAAATATAAACACAACAATACTATGTATTAATGTTCGGCTGTACACTCATATGATGCCTGGTTTGACGTTTTGGATATGGACCTACAACTAAAAACCTTGGGATAAGATCCAAAACCATAAGACTTTGCTAAGCTTATTAAGGGGACATAATACGCTATTATATCTATTAAACCCTTAAACCAAGTATATCAATGTCTTTATCTATAAGTATTTTTTTATTATGAGGGCGTGTTTTACACTTCCGTTTATCTAAGTATGACTGATATCATTCGATAACGACTTATCACGATGTACTGATATCGTATAGTGACCTATTTACACGGATATTAGGTAAATTAATTATTCGGATAACTTTTATTGGAATATAACATGCAGTATTTCTAGAATGGGAATCGTGGTGGCCCAGATGTGGACCTAAACTGTATATCGTAGGTTCACTTGGTGGTAGGGCTTTGTGCAAGCCCTTCTGGGTAGGTACCACCTACTCATCAGTTATTCTACCGCCGAATAACAGTACTCAGTATTGTTATGTTCCGGTTTAAAGGGTGAGTGAGCCAGTGTAACTACAGGCACAAGGGACGTAACATCTTAGTTCCCAAGGTTGGTGGCACATTGACGATGAAAGGAATAGTTAATATTTCTTACAGCGTCATTGTCTAATGGTGATGGTGACCACTTACCACCATCAGGTGGCTCATAAGCTCGTCCGCCAACCTATACCATAAAAAATCGGTGACACACCGATAAATAAATTGTCATTTGCTTAATTTGCGTTTAGCATTCATATCTTAACAAGCACATCCTGTGCAACCCATTTAACTTCCACCCAGCTAAATACGCTCCAAACATTTTTTATATAGATGAAGATTCCTTCAGTAAAACATGATGATGCATATTTGCTTTAATCAGAGAAGCGTAATTCTTAGTATTGCTGTATTTACTTACATCGCGTCCTGATGCATTCTTCAAGGTATTCATGTATATAAATCCGCGAACAATAATTTAAAATTATATATTTTTGAACCCGTGTATAATTAAACTTAGATAGATTTTGAATTAATTAAAACTTTGTTTTAATATTCTATAATTGGTTTTAAATCTATTCAAAGACATGAGAGAAATGAAAAATGAGTTGAAGATACACAACTTTACTACTTTTAAAATATATGTATGTATACCTAACAATACATAAATGCAGTTTATATTACTACAATCTTAAATCATTGAATTAGATACTGGATTAAGACAACGGTATAACTAAGGTTTGAACTAACGTCTATACTGTATGCAATAGGCGCCCAATTCGCAGAAGACAGAGAGCATAGAGCTACCATCTTTAATTGAGAAAAAGCTTGAGTTGCACAACTCTAAGATCTAATCGTCCGACCAAGTAAGCCCATTTCCAGCATAATCTAGGCGTATCAACGAGGCTTATATTGATTTGATTCATAAATCTTGCAAAAGCTTTTAATAGGGATAAATGTAATTTCTATACCAATATTAAATCTGCAGTTACGTACCCGTTGAAGTTTTGTTTACGCGAATGCCACTATATCAGATTAATAGGGCACTTATGTTTGTTTTCCTGAGACGAGATTAGAAATATTTGTTTTCTAAAATAGAATTTCGACTAAAATTAGTTCGTGGGCTTATTCGCTGGTTTCGAATTAAGTAAACAACTTGTTCTAGTTTCAATCATAACAAATATCGCTTCTTATCGAAATTCGGCAATTTATTCTTTTCAAAATTTAACAATCATCATTACATAGTATAAAACAAAGTTGCTTACCGCTGTTTCCCTATGTACGCTTAGATCTTTAAAATAACGCAACGGATTTTGATGGTTTTTGGTTTAACAGGTGGAGTGATTCGGGAGGAAGGTTTTTGTATATAATACGTGAACAAAATAGTAAAGAAACACTGATAATTTTACAAGTTTAGTTTTTAGTTTCTATGAGATGTCGTAAATAAACAAATTCTGTAGTTTATTTAGTATCATCATTGCACCGTGCGAAGCGGGGTCGGGTAGCTAGTAATATTATAAATTTAAACAACAGAATCATAACAGAGTTAATTTTGACTCTGAATTGAATCTAATTTAGATTTATGTTCAAGATCGAGGAAAGGACATAGGTTAGTTTTCATCGCGGTAATCTTTCCTAAAAGGTATGAAAAGGGGAGTGGAAATTTGTATTGGGAATCAATCATTTCTAAAGTAAAGTAAAGATAAACGATAAATGATGTCATTTTTGGAAAATAAGGTTATTTTATAGATAATTTAAAATTTTAATACTATTTATGATAATGGAGCTTGAAAGTGTGTATGTAGTAGCCGTGGTTAGAAGTTAGTTTAACAATATTTTAGCATAGCCGGTACATTCCGTATGTTGATAATACAATTACGAGGGCAAGAATATATATAAAAAGAAATATATATATATCTATATATATATATATATCTATATATATATATATATATATATATTTCTTTTTAAAAATATATTATGACTCCAACGGTTGCTTTTGAGTTGGTTTTGAAGCCAAAACTTAAAATACTTTTTAATTTTTTTAAAAATTAATAATATTTATTATTTCAATTTTATTAATTTACCCTTTTTTTGTAAAATATTAGTGATCTCTCTGATTATTTATCGAATGTAAATAATATAGTTATACTGAAGTTTGATTACAAACTTTATCGTATTTTCTTAAAAAAATTGTATCGATAAGATAAGGATGCTATGACACACATTTAGAATGAATATCTAATTATATATAGATTTTTAAAGGTAAACTCAAAATAATATCAATTTAATCGGTAACGGATTAAAATTCTTGTCGGATATTTTTGGCGGGAAAGTATTATGTGGTATATCCATGTAATGTTTGCTTATTAAAACGTTTACGCTATGAATACATTACAGTTTTGATATTTTTAGAATAACGCTCAGTTAATTATACTTTGAAAACTAGGACAGAAAAGCAGACGCTCGTTTTAATAATTAATACACATGTACATTTTTATAGCGCAATACAATATTTTGTATTGGAAAATGAATAATAAATATTTTAGTTTAACATAGCTAGTTCTAAATGGTTGGTGTATTAATATGTGTAACAATAAACCCACCTTTGTCGAGGGATCACACTTTTAACTTTAATAAGGGTCTCATTTTTCTCGTTAACTTCACGTTTCTTAATTTTATCACTAAAAGTAATTGTTTGATCACTCTGCATTGTTGCATTGTTACTATTATTATTCAACTCGGTATTTTCTAACATATTTTTCGCACCAGTTATCATGCCGGTTGACATTTTTACTCGAGTCGAGACTACGATTATAGATTTATGTCCGCCAACATTTGATACGATTTTTATAAATCGCGCAGCCCGCCGCGCATGTCTGAAATTTTCTGTCGATAAAACAGGAACTGTAAAGAAGCGACATCTATTGCATACTTTGGAACCTATTGAATGCGCTTTTCTACATGCGCTTGGTTCATATATCTACCACAAGATGGCGTTTATAGAAGTAAAATAAAAACACGAGAATTTCTTTATGTATTTATTTGTATGTTGTACAAGACATACTTACTTTAAAGGTTAAACGTATTACAAAAAAACTACATTTAATACAATACGATTATATGACTATTGATTAATTACAATAATTTACTATAAATTATATTGGCCAAAAATAAAATAAATCTGGTATAAATCAGATCTTAGAGCATTAAAAAAATTATTAAAAAAACATAATTTATGCACTATATATTAAATGCATTTCAGAGCCTCGGCTTTCCAAACAGAGACATTTATGTTTCTAAAACTCTTACCAAATTTGATCAATTAATAAAATGGCATAGTTACTTAGACCTTAGACAAATATAATGATATTGTAGAAAAAAAATAGCTTAGTTTGCCTCTGCTATGGAATAATTAGAGTGTAGGACATAACCTATTTGTGGCATCGTATTCTTAATACTACGTAATAATTTAAATTCGTGACGCAGTCTTAATAATATACCTAAGCACCTATCGATTACTTATTTTTACATCCTAAGCATAAAGCGTTTATTTACAGGAGTATACACTCCAAATATATGTGATCGGTGTAACATATAGTATTAAAAGTAGAGCCCTGCTGTTTATTGATTTATTGCCTTCCAAACATTAGTTTAACTATAGGTATTATTACAACGACATAAAAATGTACTTTCATGAGATAATACAACATTAAATGGTTTAAAAATGCGCTTTTGTTTAGATTTTATAACAATTTATATAAAATTTGAGTCACTTTTACAATGCAAAAGTTTCTCATTTTTATTTGTTCATAATTAATTCAAACGACGTAACTGTCAACGGAATTAGGGTAAAACAAATATAGCGGTCCGTTATCATAAATCTTATCATTTTAGATTTTTCTCATGATAATATAAACCTGACGTGTTTTAGATATGTTCGGTCGGCTATAGAATTAATAACATGCCATAGTTTGATTTTCATTACATAGACATGTTATTGTATTACTTTAGCGTAATCGCGATAAAACGTAAGCCTCAATTATTACGTGTTCCTTAAAAATAAAATTAATACAATAACATCAGTCTAATTAATGTAGATTGTAGAGTATTTAAATAATAGAATTAGGGAAGTAGTCTGTGGTACTCCGCGGAATTCTTGTTCTTGTCGATCACGTAGAATGACTTCGGCTTCCCGTTGCCAGAGAAGTATTTCCTGAACGATGACTTTTTCGATGGAACGTAGTAAGCCAACGCGTCGATCGAGTTGGGGTGATTGATTTTCGGCCAAGTCGGCGTGCTTTCGACGTTAACAACGTCGTCGTCAAACCTAGCTTGTGGACGGTTCTTTGTGAGTTTGTGTAGCACTGGCAGGTTCCAGTGGTAGACCCTCGCTGGTTTCCCGTTGCTTGTCATTTGGAGGGGTAAGGTTCGAGCCGCAGCCGGAGCGGGGTCAGCGTGCGTGTAATAGCTCGTGTTCGGCGGTAATTTGATCACGTACATTCTTGAATCGCCGGTCGCGTGGCGTCTCCCCTGCTCAGCGAGACGTTTCCTGTGATGAGCAGCTGGTATCCTGAGCTTCTTGAGGCCGAGCGAGCTGAGGAGTTCGTGAGTGGTGGGCTCCTTTCTGTCTAAGGTTAGGTTGTCATCTTGCGATGCGGGCATGGCGCATGTTGCTACTACCGCGAGTAGCAGTGCTGCACATCTGAAACAATCGAATTTACAAATCAGTGGGCTTGTATTTAATCTAGACACGCGGTAGCGTGTCAGCCAAGTTCAGGTAATCAATATTAAGGACATCCTTTCTGAAACAAAACGAATGTCTTACACAGTCGTTCTTATATGGAACGTTAGATATTTTCAACTTTGTTTAAACATTACGTTAAAAGAAATATTATTATTATTATAAGGAACATTTTTTTACAAATATATTAATTTTATATTAAAGATATTGATAAGACGTTGGCTATTTGTAGCCCGCAACATCTCGCGTGCTAGGAGTTGATCAGGCTGATCGACTTGATAGATATTTTTTGTACTCAATAATACAAAAAAATTTCATCAAAATCAAATGAGTTTAGCAGTGAAAGCACTACACTATTGGTATCTATGCATAATAAAGCGTAAAAATTTTATTGATTCTCATATAAATTTCATTGTAAAAAAATATTTTTGAGACACATTTGTTCTTTTTGGCTGCTTGTATATAGCAACAATGTCACGATATAAAATTTAGGAAGTCGATTTTAATTTGACAACACTCATCATAACTTGTAACTTTGTAAGAAATTCGGTGACAGTATAATAACAAGCTATTATCGAGAGGAATGAATGATAGAGTCGAGAAGTAGGTACACCATAGAGCTCTATATTGGCTGTATAAAATACCTCGTGTTTAGTTTCCTTTAATTTGCTTTGACAAGTATAACACATTACTTTAGTAAATGTTTTTCAAGTCATTTTGATTCAGAGTTATATTAACATTGTGTGAAAAACATATTCTATTATTAGGTTTGCCGAGATTTCAAAACATGTAAATAATTATTTTCATTTCAAAAGAGGAACAATAGGTCATCACTGGACACGTTTCATCGTATAATAGCCTCTATTTGCAGAGTCATAAAATCTTTTATGGTATATACTCGCCATTGACTATATATTGAAGTTGTTTACAGAGATCTCTGAGAAAAGGCTCTCGAGAAATCAAACAGTCGAGGTAAGTTGCGTCCTCGTTGTAAAGCCGTTGTCGTGTCTTTGGAGTAATTAGCATACTCTATGAAGTTATGTTAATAAAGCTGCTGGCTCACCGAGCTTTCGATTGAAACAAAAAAATTGTAATTGGCTCCTTTGTAATGTAATCTAAGTACTTGATGGTAGAGCTCTATGCAAGCCCGTCTGGTCAGTTATCAATCATTTATCAAATATTCTACCACCAAGCAGCAATATTTTGCATTAATGTGTTCCAGGTTAAATGTAAGCCAGTGTAACAAGTGACATTAGGTAATACCATATTTGGTGACATGGGAATTGATTCATATTTTTTAATCTGTTATCAGTTACTCAGTGAGCCAGAGCTATGGCTTAGTGTCTCATAATTTTAGAAAAACTCTTTTAAGTATCGTAATAATATTTCATTGGGAGATTTTAATAAATACAATAAAGTCGACTATAGATAATTTGTATAAAAGAACAAATACCTAAAATATTGCCTTGTTATCAAAATTTAAACAAAAATCAAATGACTTCCACGCTCAGTACGCAGCCAGCTTTATCAAACGGAATCGCGCATCCATAAAATATTTGTGTTTGTCAAAACACAAGACCAGCAAACCTCCGTAATTGAGAATCGCAAGCATATGCAAATTCAACGTCTTTCTACGACGCGGCCTTTCTTTGTGAACACATAAAAACTTCGACTATGAATCGTTTTATCTATCTATCGTAAGATTTAGAAACATATTGAGATAGAATATACACATATTGAATATAACATATGTTTTACATACCAAGAATTTTGTAAAAAATCAAAATATACTTACTTTATTCAAGAAGGTTTTTACAAGTACTTTTGAATCGTCATTTAACAACTTTTTTTATATTAAGTGAAGCTACCGATTCGGAAAATAGATTCTACCGAGAAGAACCGGAAAGAAATTCAGTAGTTACTCTTTTTTAACATTAACAAAAAGAGTGAAGTTAGTTAATTACAATTATATTCCTGCCTCGAAGTCAACGAAGTATTAATTCCACGCTCTTTTACCGTCTGTATAATCTTGTATTGAATAATACGCCTTCTTCACCAATGTATTTTTTACAAATGATTTAAATTTATGAAACGGCAAAGTTAAAAATGTCTGTGGAAACAGAAATACTCTCGTTAAAGCAGGTTCTTAAAAGCAACATTCATAAAATAATCAATTCATTATTGGAACAGAGAGATAAAATAATTCTAGGAATATAATCAGTTTCATTTGAAATAAAAATAATAAACGTATTCGAGTAGGTTCTAACGAAAACATTTGTAGTCATCATTTAACAAGATGAGTTACGTGGAAAGCTACCGGTTCGGAATATAGATTCTACCGAGAAGAACCAGCAAGAAAATCAGTAGTCAATCATTTTCATTAATCAAATTACATGCTAACCGTATACCCTTAAAAGGAACGCATTTTAATTGCAAACTTCCTAACGGGTTTATTTCACATAGATAAAGATATATAATCTAACGTATTACATGCAATATAACTATTAATCAAATTAAGATGTGAGATAATATGAGAAGTCTAAATTTGACTAAGGTTAATATAATGTTTCGTTGCGGGAACTGAAGTCGTGGGTTAAAGGCAAATAAAGAGTTACTAGGTTTTGACACAAAAATATCGTAGGTATTATGAAAGTAAAGTAAAGTAACAGCCTGTAAATTTCCCACTGCTGGGATAAGGCCTCCTCTCCCATTAAGGAGAGGGTTTGGAACTTATTCCACCACGCTGTTCCAATGCGGGTTGGTTGAATGCACATGTGGCAGAATTTCAATGAACCAATGATGTGTTTTGGAAAAGAGAATTATAAATGAACTATGTTTTGATATCTCAATGTCGTCGCCTCTTGTTTTCGAAGCGAGCGTCATTTTTCTATTACAGAAAGCCATTAACGTTCTTTGTTTTTATTAGAAATTCCAGGAATTTCCAGACAACGGCGACCGGTAGTATGGAACACTGAATAAAACGCCCTTAATCAAGGCTGAGAATGGTAATTATGGAAAGAGAATGAATTTTAGTTACGTAACTTATTTCGTTTTAAAAACTTTTATTTTTAATTATATAATTTGTTTTATTATTATAATTGGAACCAACAGAACAATGTTAAGCGTTAAGCGTTATCTTCGTAGTAGTTCTTGCATAGACTGATTACTTTCATTACTTGAATGCAGAACCATAATATTAAAAGATGATACAGATTATAAAGAAAATTTCCCACTGCTGGGCTGAGGCCTCCTCTTCCATTAAAGAGAGGATTTGGAACATATTCCACCGTGCCGTTCTAATGCGGGTTGGTGTAATGCACATGTGGCAGAATTTCGATGAAATTAGACACATAGGTTTTTTCACGATGTTTGAGCTCGAGATGAATTATAAACACAAATTAAGCACATATATATATAGTGGTGCTTGCCTGGGTTTGAACCCGCAATCATCGGTTAAGATGCACGCGTTCTTACCACTGGGCCATCTAAGCTCAATACAGATTATAATCTGATCTTAATTTTATGGACGAACAATCAAAAGGGCTTTTTAAATCGCGAATCGGGAAAATATTGCAAGTTACCTAACAAATTAGATTAGACTAATGATAGATTTGAGCTGAGTGGAAAAAGCCATCTTAACTGGTGATATCGCAGGAGACGACGATGGGTCGTTTTTATGTGAAGCACATACTTAAAAATCATTAGCACCTAGTGCGTTACGAGTCCTAAATATGGCGGGAAGCCAGCACAAGCGCGCTGTGCATGAGAATTTAAACAGGAGGGTTGACATTAGGTTGTTTTCTGTTCGTAAAAATACACAGAAAATTTTTCTTGAGTTCTAAAACATATTTCAAATAAATAATAAGCGATGATATGATAACGAAAAATTACAATTAAGAATACAACTATAACAATATATTTACAACATTTTAATCCAATCGGTTTTTTTAATTAAATACGTTTAGAAATCAATCTCGAGATTATCCAGACATTCAAATGGAAAATTGTACAAGAGAAAATATATATCTTTCTCCAATAAATCTTTTTCTCCTAAAAAGGTTGTATATTACACAGATTAAATTATTAATTATAATGAAGGAACTATTTAATAGCCAGTGATAACACGAAACCCGTTTCATTACTGCGTTCAAGTAGCGGAGATATTCGTCGAAGATAATCTGTGTCTGAGATAAAACAATCTGATTTGCGTATGTTTTAGTGTTACATCAAACTACTAAGAAGCTAATGTATTACTATATCAATTCAATTAATCCCTTCTTTGAAGACGAGTAAGTATATAATTCTTAGTCTGATAGATGCAAACTCAATTCTCAATCTCAATATTAATCTTTAAAGAAGATTTTAATGATGCCAGTTAATGTGTATTTCACATTTGAACAATTCATTTTCTCTAAGTTTTTCTCAATAGAATTTTCTTAAGTAAGTTTCAATTTAAATTAATTGTGTAAAATGACGACTCTAAAACATTTATCAGCGTATGGGAATAAAGTATATTTGATTTTGAGCATTTATATTACGCAAATAGCTTAAAAAACAATTATGCCATGCGCCGGAAAACCGTACATTGTCATATTTACTATATATTTATTTATAAACCCCGCAGAATCACCATCGATAAAATTAGATTAGTATGCCTTTGTTCATGTATACAATAAGTACTTTAAAATTTTTGAACATCTTAGAAAAAATGACAAACTGAGTTTCAGATTTTTAACAACATATAATTTTCAACTTTGTATAACTATATGTATCCCTTATGTATGTAAAGATTTTTTTAATATTTCAATAGTGCGGGTCGTTGATCAATTTTCGAAGCTTAAAAAGCAATTAAGATGCAAAGTAATCACTATTCACAGGTAATTATATAAGTTAACGGACGTGAGAGAATTTCTTTAACCCAAATTAGATGTAGACTTATAGAGCCTAAGGCCTACACGTTTTTCATCAAAGAAATCAGGTTAAATTGACTTAAAAGAATACGTTGAATAGCTGTCATTAAGAGTACACGACTAGAACACTTAGAAATCGCCATTAGCTGACCCTTCGTTACGAGCGCTGTGATAATGATGAAGCTTCAAAATGATTCGAGTAGTTACGTCTGTTTTGTTGTAAATCGTAACGATATTTTGATAAAGGTGTATTTACAATAAAAGATGTATGTTTTTTTTAAATTATATATATTAATAGATATGGAAGGCATATAAAGCCATCCTTGTAATTACGTCTAAAATAACAAAAAATATTTTTAAATAATAATAATCGTAATCGATATGTAAGGAAAAAAGCCAGTTTACTGTCCTGTAAGCAGCATAGAAGAACTCGGTTCCAAAATGTTTGGTTCATACATACACAATGCAAAAATAATATGGAATTACCTTCCATAGTCGCTGATATTGTCAATGTATACAAAGCTCCATTACCATAGGTTATGCCAATGATATCAAATCATATAAAGGATTCTTAAAGCATTCAGAGGATGTAAAAACATTAAAACTACTTAATGACACCATAATGTGATTTAAAACATACAAAATGATATCGCAAATGTTTAAATTCGCTACCAATTTCAATTTTATCCTTTTAAATCAGGATGGAAACGGAATTAACAAATAATGATGATTATGGTGATTATATTAATCGAAGCTTACTTTAATACAGGATTATAGTACGACACAGCACCGTTATAAAACCGATCACATCCGAATTAAGTACGCTATCCCAAATTATCAGTATTTATTTCTTATGTAAATATGGTGTTTACACAAACGTAATAAGTTGTAATATCATATTCGTCGATTTACATGCACTTGCTTTCTCGGATTGAACTGACGCAAAAATCTATAGCGACGAATAGCGTTGAATGGCGCGATATGGAGCTATTTCTATTGGTTGTGTAAATCGGCTCCTACTATGGCCTGTCAACCCGTGGACACATTGCCTATTGAAAAAATCCTTATACAGAATTGTATTAATCGTTTTATCGAGGCGCGCACACGCAATGCATCAGTTTGAAAACTAGTTTATCGAAATATAAATGCTATTACAATTTAATTTATGACTGATCAATGATATATATCTGTCCCATTTATCGTAAATAATATGCGATTTAAATCGACTTTCAGGTAGAGAGAACTGGCTGAGGAAAAATATTTGTAGATGCTAAATTTAGATGTATTTTGCGGTCGGCAAATGTTATCACACTTATTGTTTATTTTTCTACAACTATTGACATAGGCAGAATCGTTGTAAGTTTGAGCAGCAAAAAAAAACAAAATTAAGAAAAATATTGGAGGTACATCACTATCGAAGTAAATATTCATAACTAACTGGATAATATGGTCTCAGACACATGCTAACGCGGATTTTTATTTTAAAAGACATATAATTAATAGTACTTAGTTTCATACGAGGATATAGCGTATCGTAAACATGCATACAATTTTTTTTTGGATAGACAATTTGTACAAAATGTTGACAAATGATATATGTATAAACCTTTTTTGTTTACCACTCTTTCATAAACGGATGGAGATGGATATACATGGAGATACATACAGAGGCAGAGGGATTTTTTTAAACGCTAACTGGGCTCGTGTATCATTTTTAAGACCATCTAGTAATTCTCACGTGTCATTTGTAAATAGAAAACGAATTCATTGCAAAAAACTTATTGATGTCAAAGTTTTTTTTTTAAATCACCGTAACAGTTCTTCATTTACATAAAATAAATTAAATTTGAAATAAAAAAAAACTTTTAAAGCGCCTGCTAATTACTTTACAAGCAACCTTATCTATTCACTAAAAGTTATCATCGCGTGCAAGGTTTTTTAATTAATTAAATATTTCATAAAATTACTGTAATCTAATTTAGTATGCATTGAGTTTATTTTTATTACATACTAGATTGCAGATAGATATGTACTCAGTAGTGACAAAAACACCAAAACTTGATTTAAATAAAATTTATCAGGAAAACGTTTAATAATATTTTGTACAGTAATTACCTTCATCGCTATTAATATAATTTTTTCTTTTATTAATATAAACGTAAATTTTTTGTACTAAATTGATTGCTTTAAAATAAATAAATAATATTCTCATTCGGAAAAAATACCGTTTTAAACTAATGAAATGAATACAGTATACCTACATCAACATTCATAGACATTTATATATTCTATATTTAAGTCTAAGACAACCTCGTTACCGTTAGTCTCGTTATTAGGCCGAAAAGCCGCGAAGTCTTGGGTTCAAACCTTAGGGCAAGTAAAAAGTTATTAAGTTTTCAATCGAGCTGTGTAACCTCTGTGTGTATTCCAAATATAAGTATATAAGTATATAAGATTTTGGAAAACATGTAAAATGTTGGTACGCCTGAACATTTTTCGATGTTAAGATTTGCATATACGTTGCATCACGATAATGCAATTATTGTGTACTTACTTTTGCATTTTAATATATACTGTGTCAACTACGCAGAATACATTATAGCGCAAAAGTTTTGTACTCCCTTGAGTTTAGCCACCATGACGGGAATCGGTCAGGACGACATAATTGTAAGATTTATATACGTGTTTTTTATAAAACTGAATTCCTCCTAAACGCTTGGACCGATTGTTTTGTGAGTTACCGTTAGCGGGAAGTTAATAAAATATTAGCTGGATACAGGCTGCTATTCAAAAAGGTCAAATTCAAAACATACTTTATTCAAATAGCATTTACAAGCAATTTTGAATCGTCATTTAGCAACTATATTAAGCTAAGCTACTACTAGTTCGGAAAGTACTATATTATAAATTTAATGAACACAGGCGGAGTTGCGACGTGTAGTGCTAGTTTATCTTACGTGTATGGAGAATTATTTCTTTGAGTACGTGTTTCTATTTAAATATTTTTTGTCAGCATTGACTCTATAATACAACGCTTATTACTTGCATGCACGCAACGTTTATTGATTCCCAAGCGTTAATTATGTATTATGTATTTTTATATAGAACGCGGAACTTTTATAGTTTTTCTCACATATATAATGTTTAATGTTAACAAAAAACGTGAAACGGAACCCTCTTGATGTTTTTCTAATTTCCCATAGACGTATTTTCTGTTAACATAGCAGTAAGCTATACTAGCTTCCAGTAGCTACCAGTAGTAGCTTGTAATTTTTTACAAAAAAAAAAATTTATATAAAAAATATCAGTTAGCCGTCTAGTTTTTTGACATTAATTATATAGTTTTTTATTTATAATCTATCCCACACGAGTATTCTTAGCAAAGAGAATAAATTCATTCGATATTAAATTTATATTCTTTCTCTGCCAAGTAATAAAGAGAATAATAAGCTCTGAACCTTCTCCAATAAGGGAGACGTGGCTTTAGCCCAGTACTGGGATATTTAAAGGGGTTTACTATTCAAACTCAAACTCAAATTGCTTTATTCAATATAGAAGTATTACACTTTCTTACTGATGGTCAATTGAAACAGTATCAGCAGTTCGGAAAAAGAAATCCCTGACCTGAGAAGAACCGGCGAAAGAAACTGTTTTTTTTTGTCTCATGTATTATATAAACAATTTAAATCAAATGAAATAGCCAGAAGATATTATAAACATTTATTATATTACAAAACATCATTTTAAAGAAATAGAATGACAGACAAACGTATCATCTGATGGTAAATGTTTACCAAATACAACTAATTACTTCATTCTATTCATTCATTCATTAAATCGCCAATGCGCGATCATCCTTGGCAACTAAGATGTTGTGTCCCTTGTTTCGTAATTGAAATTTTAGCGTATTTAACAATAATATATAATAAATAATAATCCTATCCTATTTTCCATTGAAATAAGCGTAACGTTCGCATTAAAAGTAGCAAAGACCATTTATCAATACATCACAATCAAATTTGCGGTTTGACTGAGCCTTACACACAATACAATTATGATTGTTTCACTGCAAAGTGTAGCTACAGTATGTATGCATGTAGTGTAGCTATAATCCAATGATAGAAGAAAAAGATGCACTAACAACAATGACCTTGAATTTACGCGCTCTCATTGGTCGAAATCTAAAACCACCTATGGTATTCATTAGGGATTGGTTGAAATATCGCGTTTTGAATTTCGGCGATGTTGCTATCTCAAATTTGTTGGTTGCATATCATATAGCAGAGCTATTAGTGAATAAGTAATGTGTTTATAGTATAAAATTCAATGATATTGGTTTGATATTCCTATAAAATAGGCTGTTTTCAAGAATTATGCCGACAGATAGTTTGACGTACACGAGCGAATCCAGACCGGCTAGTTTTCAATAATAGCATAATAATAATCTTCGTGTTAATCGTTACAGCTCGGTTCCGCTTGAGCCTCATTTAGCTCTAGGGCGGGATTCATTGACTAATCTCGCATCAATTGCTCGACGAAAGTCCCGTTTCGATGAATAATTCCCATAGTTTATTAGCAAACCAACGTGTATCTCTTGTATCATATTACCTTACGAACAGTATTTAGGTAGAGCAATAAAATATAATTTATTGTATTATAATAAAACCTTCGCCGCTGTTTACAACGCGATAGCGATTCTTTAAACTGTTTCATGAGATATACTGAAACGTAAAACCGTTTGTTCAACTGGTGATAATGATATAATAATAGTTTCATTAATTCAATTAAAGACGTATTCATTTTATTAATAATCTTTTTTATCTCTGGAAGGCGGTTATTGATTTAGACATAAATATTTAATAATGACAGCAGTTACAGTCACGGTACTGCACGTAGAATGCCATAGATTAAGCAATTTGTGTCCGCATTACATGTAACATTACTTGTTCGGTAACGTCGGCTCGTGTGGGCGCGCCTTAACATCGCTGACCGCATGACCTCGACTCCCAGGTCAGAAGCGCGGTCAACGCACTAACGTGCAATGTCGCAGCACTTTCGTAAACGCGCCCGTCTGCTACTTATTTTTATCACAGATTAAAAAAAAAAAACTTATAGATAATTATTATGAAAATTAATAATTTCATTAAATATGTACTTTTAATTGAAATAATTAAAAGAAAAAATACATAATTTCAAATGTTCAGTCAATTTCTAAATGTCAATGTCAAAAGTAGGTATAGATTTTTATAGTTTGAACTTTGTGATATATTTAGCCTGTGTTGCTATCAATAAAAGCTCAGTAAAAGTAAAATGACCATTGGCAGATCTTATCAAAGACAGTCGCCTACACCCAGCCAGACCACCCGGCTGTATCTTTCACGTCTAGATACAAATCGTAGCAATGCATACATTTCAAATAGAATCAATATACTTAAAAGTAAAAGAATGTATGGCTTACATATCTGAAGGACGAAGCTCAATTTAATGATTTTAAACATATTCGTTATCATTTGTCATTTTCATCTGTACTGATATTATTAATAAGAAAATTTCTCCATCTGCCTATCTTAACCAATTTGATGAATATTTTTATGAAGTAAATATGAATTCCAATGCAAGTTCATACTACTGTATAAATAAGTACTTTAGGCTACTTTTTATGCCTATCACGAGAACAGCCGCATGCGAAATTAGTAATCGATATACATATTTGATTAAAATAATAAAATACTTTTTTTTAAATCGGATATAAAGCCATGAAACAGAGAACACAATGGGTAAGATTAGCTCAAATATGATTTACTATCTGGAAGGGACTGGCTCTCCTCTACAGCTTCGCGTAGTTACGCAGGTGTTTGATCCTAAACGTTCGTTGCAAGAGAATGCAAACTGAGGTTAATTTAATAGTTTTATTCTGATGTATTTTTATACTTCTTGCAGCCGCAGAGACGGTCAACGCTCGTCTCTCGACCGCAGCCTCTTAATTCTTATAACATCTAAGTTCTTCAAAGTATATTGCGTAATTATGTTCGAAGTTTTTTTTTTGTTTTCGGTATTATCTTAAAATCTGCTTCGTTAATGATGCCAATACCTAAAGTAATCTTTTCTATCACAACCCCATAACTATGATATTCGGGAGAATGTCTTTACGATGACGTTTTATTAAAATCGTATATTATCTTAAACTCATTCCACTCGTGTCCATTATTTTGAAGAATACACTATGACGCAATAAAACACTAAAAATGGCTGCCGTGGCTGAAATTACATCGAATATCCATCGATTTCATTATACATACATACATACTTATAATTTTTTTATTTTTGAAAAAATCTCAAATAAAATAGTTACAATATAGGATTTTAAACTAACATGGTTATTTTTATTATTAAAGTTATTAATTTCGGGATATTTACCATGTTTTTTATTTTTGTTCGGTGGAGCTCGATATTTCGACATTGTCTACGAATGTCTTGTTCACGAGACTGAAGTGTGCGGGTAGATGCTGATAATGTTAGAGGTGTCCGTATCGGACTACCTCCTTTCTTGTACGTTTGCTACGTAAACACCGGTCACCACTACTATTGTCACCCCTACCATTGTCACAGTGAAATTCGTAGACAATGTCGAAATATCGAGCTCCACCGAACAAAAATAAAAAACATGGTAAATATCCCGAAATTAATAACTTTAATAAATAGTTACAATTACTATAAAATACAATAATGATTAAATTATTTTATAAAGAAATATAGAAGTCAA
The DNA here is from genome assembly GCF_905220365.1 of Vanessa cardui. Taxonomy (NCBI): domain Eukaryota; kingdom Metazoa; phylum Arthropoda; class Insecta; order Lepidoptera; family Nymphalidae; genus Vanessa; species Vanessa cardui. The sequence continues at coordinate 540,647 of NC_061127.1, read as the reverse complement.
TTATAGTACAAAAATCAATTAAATGAATCGTTAATATTCATATCTTTGCGTACTTATACGATGGCGCAATGTTGCCATCACGACGCAGACGGGCCAAACGTCCGCTACACGATGGGAACCGAAGTATTTCCGAAACTTAAAACCTTAACAGTTTAATGTAAAAACTTTAACCTAGACGGTGGGAATATCATAGTTTCCTTTACCTGTTGACCCACTTCTAATCAATGTTACTAAAGACAATAATAAACTTCCCATTTTAATGAAATATTTAAAATCCAAACTATATTATGTACAGTATAAGATGTTTTTTTTTTTTTGTATTATCATTATTTAGTTCTGCACGTAGATAGAAAATATTCGTCCAATGTAACTTATGGCGGAGTAGATTTGTAAGACAATGATCGGTTGCAAATTGTAAAGTTCCAATACATAATGGGAGTAAGAATATAGCATTATATTGTTCCAAGGAGGCCACCAATGTCACATTAGATGCCGCAGTTCCATTACTTCGGTCTGAATAGCAACATAATACGCTAATTGCCGGCGACTATTGTCAATGTGTGTGACAATGCGTGTCTTTATTCGCGTGTCGCCTAAAACGAAAATCGTGTAAATCATTTTTTTGTAAAGAGAAATGTATCGTGCGAAATTTTAGCTGCCAAAGATTTAAGATCGCTCTTAACAGATGAGCCAATCGAGTGATTGGAATTTCACTTCTAGCTATTAAGATGATAATAAAATTGGGGACGAAATTATCGCCTACAAGCTGATACACATAAAGTTTATAATGTTATTATTTTTTTTTGACATAGAAAAAACCTCTGAATTTCTCCGGTACGTCTAGGTCTAAATTTCTAAAGCGGTAGTAACTTTTTGTATGTCGCTTTGTATGAATTGTGTTCAGATGGACGAGTATCTTTAGACAATTTAATTTATATACATATCTCATTATAAATCTTTCAAGATATTTGCAACTTCACTAAAGTTGAATCGTATTCTTTCCTGAATCTTTAACTGGTCTCACTTCGGACGTAGCTTCGTTTAGATAATGGCCCAGTCATACATGGTATAAAAAAAAGTCACTGTCCCTGTGTGCTTATATCTTTAAAACTACGCAACATATTTTTATGCGGTTTTTGGTTTAATAGATAGACTGATTCGAGAGGAAGGTTTTTGTATATAATACATAGACAATATATTAAAGAAATAAGATGAAATATGTAGTATATATAGTATCAGGATTGCACATATACGAAGCCAGGGCTGGACGCCAGTAACCTATAAACGTAGAGTAATCTTGTCTAAGCTGACATCACTGAGTTGGAGAGCATTGCTTACAATTTTCTATTTCAATTATTAAGCTACTTCCACTGTGATTAGTTAAATGCGCGATTACCATGCGACCCTTATACTGGTAACCCGTTGAAGGTGTACCTGTAATCAGCCGGTAATCAGCTGCGACCATCAGATGTTTGCGGTTTTGAATCTGGGCTATGGTATGTTTATTGGGTTTGAAACGAGGTTATGGAAACCGTTATTCCTAGATAATTTCACGTATGAAAATATACAAAAGAAAATATTGAGAGAGTATAAATGCAATCAAAAATAAATTGTGCGTGTATATAGACGAGAGTGTGTTTCACATATTCGGAGTAATTAAAACATAAATTGCAACTGTATGCAAATAGTAAATTGCAATAAATAAACACTTAGTCACAAATTTTAACATAACACAATAAGATCAGACGTGAAGTTTTCTATTTCGAGCGTATTGACAGTTAATTAATGATTTAGGAAACAATTTAATGTTGGAGATTTCATGTCACCCAGCGTATCACCAAAACTCACACTCATCCTTTTTTTATAACGTACCAAACGAATGCATAACTTTTAAAATCAAGACAAAATACAAGTTGCTAACGATTTACAAATAAACTAAAGTTTAAGCGTAAATTGTCGGAATGGACCAAATTGTCAGAACATGCGTGTTTCGGAAGTTCAATGGTAGTGTTTAATTTGACTAACAATAAGAAATTTAAGTTTTTAGTTTTAAAAATTCACATGTTTTCCAATTCGCTTGGAAAAGTGAAACTGAATATTTTGTACTTTTTCCTTAAAATAAAGCATTTGTCCAACAATTGGAAATTACATGTGTATTACTTTTACGTTCACTAATAGTAATATTTAAAACTTTTTTTCGAGTACAAAACATTACTGTTACATGTACTTAGGAAACTGTTTTTAATTTCAGATTGTTAATAAGTCTGTGTCCTTCTGTGAAAACCACAGACAATAGATACACAATCACCAGGGCGTCTGACAGCGTTTATCTTGCCTACAGGGACGCATACAATACAAGAGATGTTAACGACCAGGCTTACACCATTGCGCGAATACGATTTGAAATTAAAAAAAAAAAAAAAACAACATTGTTTGTGTCTTCCATTTTCAATTTACAAGTTCTAAATCTAACCTATAATATATCTTCCAATGCTATCATTAAATAGTAAATTGGTTGTTATTTCGAAGAAAATAAATTTCAAATTCCATATCAAACAAACAAAATACATTTATCGTATCATATTAATCGTAAGTTTATAAATAGAACAGCATTCTGTAATACCAGCGCGACCTGGAGCTGCATAGCAATTAGCTCAAACTCTACTAGTCAAGTTACTCTTACCTGTCTCTGTATAGCCCTTATTTTTATAACGATAAGGCCTATAATATAATAAATCTTTAATAAGATGTGGATGTACGCATTATAAACACCAGGAATGTAGACAGGTAACTTGGTAATTGCGTCGGGATTTTTTATTGGTTAAGTGAATATTTGAGATTTCAGACACATGTTTAAGATTATACAGCCAAAGGTTATAATACAAAATAAAAATAAATAGAAAATATATACAATTGAAATTGTAATCAAGATCAAACTATATTTATATAACAGATTTTATTCAAACTTTTTTATCAGAGAAAAATTACTGTATTGTTTGCCAAATATTAAGAATTCAGTTTACAATAAAAATGTAATGTATACATAAAAGTATATCTGACTTCACAAATATAATTTTCCGCCGCTATTCGATGTTGCCATTGTATTGTTTATTGAGTATAGCGATAAGTTAATCAACTCATAAATTTCGTATAAAAGAAATTGATAAGTATGTATTTACTTCCATAGAGAATTGAGGAAACGATTTTCAATATCGGACGGATTGATTAATGGAGAAGGTTTCGGTATATAATTCATTATTAGATAGTGTAAATTAGCTTAGCTTATCTCAGCTGTTTGTTGTAGTCGTAGGAATATTCTGATCAATATAGATTCCGATGTCAACTTATTATGTACCTCGTTAATATATGTATATTAATCATTACTCACTAGTAGACCCACTGGTCTCCCGCGATACTCGCGTTTATTCAAAAGATTTTTAGGAATTTCGAAACTTATGACAAGTTTGATTTTGATTTCATTTCATTGTAAACTGCTTGTCACTCATCTTGGCGTCAAAGTGACGAAACCTTCTTTAAACGAAATTTATTGTCAAATAAATTAGATCAGTTAGAATTGGAGTTTGTCAATAACAATTTCCTTCAATTTTTTTTATTACGTTTTTTCCTATACTGCCGTAGAGCCGCTCTCTAACCGGCTAGAAACTTTTTTCCGCTCTGTTATATTAAATCTTCGTTAAATCGCAACAATTTAATAATTTGCAATTAAGAATTATTATTTAATTTTAGCACATCTATGGCTTTAGCTTTTGAAAATGAGACCATAACTGACTTTCTATGTGCAGCTACGTCCCATAACCCCTTGCTCAAATCGGCGGCTAATAATATATATGGACCCGATTACCCGATATTCTCTAGAATTTTGTTTTTTCTTTACTATTTTCGATAAACTTCTTCTCGAATCACTCTATGTATTAAAAAAACCGCATCAAAAACTGTTGCGTAATTTTAAAGATCTAAGCATACCAGTTGTAATTGACTTCTTTTATACTAGGTGATTTCACGTACTTAATTACAAAACTAAACAATAAAGAACAAAAAATCTTAGTAAATAGATTTACATTGATAATGCTATATAGTACATAAGCTAGGTTACAGTTAAGGCGATTTATAGGCGGTGTTATTGGTGGCCGTGCTAGTTATATTATATCCAACAATCAGGTTCTATTACAATGCGATTACGACACCGCGCCAGCGGAAATGCACGTCGCTTATGTAAATAATTTAGTTAGTTGGAAAGGATTACTTGTTACGGTAACTTAATTTATAAGACTAATTTAGCTTGTACGAAAAAATTGACACTTTCGTTTTTTTCATTTCTGTAAAAGGCAAAGGAGAATATTGTTATTCTTTGATGAACCATAACACTGCATAAATTGGAAAATATTTCTTACGTGAATGCACCGACGTTGTTATGTCTTTTGTGTCTGTAATTACCCTGGCTCACTCGTTCTTTGAACCAGAACACTGCAATAAAAAGTATTGACGTTTGGCGGTAACAAATGAATAGAACTCAAAAGGGCGTACATAAAGCCTTACCGGCGGTATTACATTCTATTCACCTCTGGTATGTTTGTAAGTAAGCTGAAATACGTTAGATTTTATACGATAAATAATGAAATACAGATTTACTGCCTGTCCAGTGGATTTAATAATGTCTATACCGCTGGAGTTCCCAGCTTGTGTTGGTCCCACACTTACTCCTAATTATTCACGTACGGTGTGAAGTGAGCAATTTGTAAGGCTTTCGTCTTTAGCAATCCCATCGTATGTGAGGGACACTAATAAAAATTCCTTTCCACGTCAATTGCCTCTTGCGCTACGTAATAAGCTATCTTTCCATAGTAGAGAAATAAATCGGGTGTAAAAATTACACAGATTACAAAAATTGTTAAATTAAAAAAAAAAGTCTTGTAAACGACTACTTTTTTTACAAGGTTTGTCTAATTTAGTTATTTGTACTATACAGATAACTAAATTAGACAAACTTGAGTAAAAAATACTTCAATATTGTTAAATAAACTTTGATTTACACATTTTTATGAGTTGTACTAAACAAATTAGTATCATCACTGCTATATCATTTAAAGAACACTGAGCGTAAAATTAAAGTCCTTATTTGGTTCTTCCGGGAAAAAAATTAAATTAATTAAATCATTCACTCTCTCATTCACAAAAAATATTTGATTTTTAAACAGTCAAAATTGTTTGTATAAGTGTAATGATAATTAGGGAATTAAAGGAAGGAGGAAAAAGGGAGAAACAATTTGTTTTATAGTTTATCTAGCGACACAATGTTTGCAGTCAACACGCGACAATTTTGTGACCAACCGTTAAACTTAGGCGTTAAGTTATTTTACGTTACTAGCCGCAGCCGAAAGGTCAATGACCTTTAAACCTATATACATATATATATATATATAAAACAATATGTTATTTCGCTCTTACTTATAATCTCAAAATATACAATTTTGTATAAAAAATTTTATTTCAGATTAAAAAAATGTCAATAGCCAAAGCACTTTTTCGACAATTGAGTTATTTCCATCTCCATTCTCATTGCAATGTTTATATATTTCATATATGAGTAAGTGTTAAGAGTTCAGCTAGCTATTAACGGTTATAATGTGCGACCATACCGAGTCCCTATAAGTCCCTTCAGCCGTTAGTGACCGACTAGATTAACACCGCCAGTAATTGCCGTGACGTTTCACAGCTTCTAAGCAAACACGACTCTTTCGCAAACAATTGTAAGATTTCGTTCAAATAAAATCATTGTTTGTACTTTCTTTCCCAATTCGTCATTCTGGTTTGATGACTAATAGGTTTTTTATATGCGTTTAAATTAATATGATGAATTACTCGAGTTTTCTTTCAAACTGTCTGTTTTTTGTCTATAAATCGCCATCTTTATTCTTAGTAAATAATCTGTCACTTTTCTTTATTTTTAATTTAACATTTATGTAATCTGTATTTTAATTTTATGTATTATTCGTATTATTATATTTATATCAAGAGTATTCGTAAAAAATATACAATAATTTGTGTAATATTTTTTTAAGTACTTTTACATTATACGAGCACACCAAATTATTATTATTGTTTGCTTTAATATTTGTCCATGTGTAGTGAGACATTTATAATAAAACGCAAATTAAGCGCATGAGACGGTGCTTGTCTGGAATTGCGCAATTCAAGATTAATATATACTTAGCCATCTTGGCTCTACGCCTAAGTACATCTTGGTAGTCGTAAATTTACACAATACTATGATAATTATGTTATTTGTATTCAAGAGAAATATAACTTGTCCTTGCCATACAATGCTTTGGCTTTTCTTGTTATAAAAAAAATAGTAAATTTTTAGGTGTTCGAAATTCAAATTAACTCATAAAATACTCATTCTTATATTATAAAGATAATGCCTCGCTACACGTGTCGCGTAAGCAAGTGCTGTTTCAACTCGGGCTTCCGATTCAGCTGATGCGGTCGATAATGTCAGTAATGCAGTATGTACCCACTCGACCAGTTTCCAGCCAGCGCTATTGACATTGGAAGCGCTATCTCTGACATCTTTGCGAGGAAGATGGAAGCTCAATGGATTAGTAGGCAGGTGTAGCGTGAACATTTTATTTGTCTATGGTATTTTGTGGAGTTAATTACATATATATTTATCTATTTAAAAAAATGTTTTAAAAATTCAATACGGATAATATTTGGTTTATTTTTCAAACAATTTTCATGATCTGTTGCAATTTTATTAAGAAATAACTAATATTTGTAGGTAGGAAAGCAAAAGGGTCACCTGAGGATAAGTGATCACCACCGCCCGCCGATAGGACAGTGTTTCGATATTGCAACTTTATTCTTAAATAAAAGTAGCCAATATATCTGCTATCTGCCATTGAAAGTCCCGTCAAAGTTGGTCCAACCGTTCCAGACGTTAGCCGGAACAGAGAGACAAATTTGTAAAAGAAGACTTTGGTATGTGTAAAAAGTTTTAATTTTAATATTACGAACAGAAACTCCAAATTTAATATATGTATAGTTTTAAAAATGAAGAATATAACAACAAGACGCTAGTTCAATATCGACATCAGAAACTTATTAGTGATTCATATCAGTAATGGCAGTGCGAAGCCATCGCTGTGTTCGCAGTTGATTTCCTGGAACTCGCATTAATACCCAAATAGTACGACCGATTCAGTCATAAAGCAAATAAGGTCGTTGCGGTTTATATATCTAATAAATTAGATATATATTCCGAGAATAATATATTAATATAAAGACCCATTCACCAAAGGAGGCACGCGCTTCCACGCTACTTTTTCGACGTGCATTGATAAATGTAATATATGACAATAACAGATGTGCGATTCTGTACGAATTCACTTCGAAACTCACTCGTGAAATATTGACAACCGACTTACAGTGATACGCTATTTTATTACGTGTATTCTATAAATGTCACAATTTCTTCGGTGAGTTTAATATCTTGTTACAGAATAGTAATGTACTGAGTGTTAAAGGTGACATTCCTTTCCGTTTAAACGAAGTATAAAGCTGCCAGACTAAAATGTATATTGTATTAAGAGTTACTACTATACTAAGAATAACCCTACACTATTATGTAAAGTTATATCGTCACAGTAGTTATCCATAAAATCGTTGTTTGTGATAAGACTTCTGAATTATCGCAATGGAACCTTTTTGTAATGTGTGTGCTATGTGATCTATAATGTGTCATAAATTAGCGGTTTTTTAACACATCATTGGTAAATTTATTTGAAACACAATCGGCATATTCACAAAAACACTTATGTAATAAATGCACACAGGCCAGTGGAGTGTGATACACCACTACAGGTATTTACAGCACTGTTGAATTAAATAAAAAGTAATACACTTTTAAATAATATTAAAAACTTAAATACTATTAAATACTTAAGCTAGAACAAACATAGACAAATACGGTTTAAGGCCATATAAATACATATATGACTAAGTAATAAAGATCTTGAAGTTCTGCTTCCAATTTCAGTCTGAAATAGTTATAGTTTTTGTGTTGTTTTCATGTAAATTTCAATAATATTCCGAAGTTTGAAACTTTTTCCTATTACAGTTCCATACCTGGGATAGTTTAAGAACGAGTTAAAAGTTCGTCATTTGAAGTATTGGAGACGACTTTAAAATATGAGGCCAAGGTGGCCCAGTGGTTAGAAAGTGTATATCTTGCTCGATGATTGCGGGTTCAAACCCAAGTAAGCAAGACTTAATTTTCATAAGCTTAATTAGTGTTTATAATTCATTTCAAGCTCAGCGGCGAAGAAAATGTGACAAATTTCATAGAAATTCTGCTACATGTGTATTCCACCAACCCGCATTGGAACAGCGTGGTGGAATATGTTCTAAACCTTCTCCTCAAAGGGAGAGGGGGCCTTTAGCCCAGCAGTGGGAATTTACAGGCTGTTGTTGTTGTATATAGCAATAAAAAAATATCAGTATAATTTTGATTCAAGTATTTTGTGTTGCAAGTGATTATCCTCGCATAGCCCCACAATAACAATTACTGTCAGATATAGACAAGTGCGATGTGTACTGACTGAATTTTAATCGTACTATTTCGACATTAACGTGTGTTCTAGGAATATAACTGCGAAATCAAACAGCGATAGCTTCGCACTGATGCTGCTGAGATGAATGACTAATAAGCTTGGGATGGTCGAAGTTGGGGCAAAACTTATACTGCTATTCTTAGGACTGTTCACAATGATCGATCTTCTGGGCATGTTTTCGTTTTCTCTATCTTAGTGGTTTTATTGTTAAGTTATGATCTGTAACTATACAATGATCTCTTAGCATATTATAATAGTCTTTTTTTTGATCAGTTTTCAAAATAACAATATTGCTTCCAATGTTCGTAACAAGTATAATACCAGATTATAACTTGATGATGTTTATAAGACTTACTTTAAATGGGGGTGTACTAAATATTGTGTACTGAAACACTAAACCAATAGATATACTCGTAAACAAATCTAACTACTAATTGTTCAAGTATTGGTTGTCAAACTAAATCAAAAACAAAAAAAAAATGAAATAAATGTGATACAACATACATTACTCTGATCACAATGTAAGTAGCTAAAGCACTTGTGTTATGGAAAATCAGAAGTAGCGATCACAAACACCCAGACCCAAGACAACGTAGAAAATTAATGATAATCTACTCTTAAAGTGGCGTACCAATGAAAACCGGTGTACACACCACTCGACCACGGAGGTCGTCAAAATATATCATATATAGTATTTATATATTAAGATTAATTTGCTATTGACTATAAGTAGTAGTGTTGGAGTTTATCAATCACAAACCAAGATTTATTTTTATAATCGTAATTAAAAAAAAGTATTTTCTTAATTAGACTTATATGTGCAGCTATTGAAGTAGTAACAAATACGTTGAAACTGATATATTATATGGTTACAATAAACTCGCTTAACACAACTCGTTTAAATTCCTCAACAGTCTTACTGATTTTAACGTTTTTTACAATAAAATGTTCTCCGTGCGACTGTACGTCTTTGAATTTCTTATAAAATCTAAATATACATCCATGGGAACAGACAATTGGAGCCGTCACGACTTCATGTAATATTCAGGAGACGATAAAAATTACCTGTATAAAGATTGGCTTAACTATAACCGCTGTTTGTGACGTTTTGCAGAGGTTATTGATATTCAAAGACGGGAATACTTTTTGAATAGAACATTGAATCTATAATTAATAAACATTTAAATATCCAGTTACAAATATGGCGCCTTTAACATTATAAATCAAAGGAAATATATAAATGGTATACATTAAATTCGCTGCTTCTGTCTATATTATCGCTTCCTTTAAGCCACTGAATGGATTTTGATACTGTTTTCACTAATAAAAAGAGCAATAAACGAGGAAGGTTTATATGTATAATTTGAAATCTAACTTGAATGAACTATCATGGTGTATTATCCAAAGAACTGTTTTCGTCTGCTAACACAACTAACGCTGACTAATGGCGTGTATATCAAAATAATGTGCTTAAAATTTTCGGGTCATAATTATTAGTATTAATAAATTAATATTAATATATATTATTACATACTAATTCTTTTTTGCCGCGAAGCAACGACGCCAATAAATTGTTCCTTCTAAATATCAAATTACAGTCTTATTGTTAAAACGTCATATTGTAAAAATATAATGCATTGTAAGTTAAAATTCAAAATGAAATGCGATCTTTGTAAAGATATCGTTGTTTTATGAAGTCTAGCTTATTATTGCACTGTCTAGATGTCTGTTAGATAAAAGATAATGGAATTGAGTATAGGGCTTGTACTACAATAGTGATGGATTACAAGAATAAACTTTGTGCCGGCCCTGAATGTGCGGTCTGGAATGATTTTAATCAAATAATTAATGGTTGTTTTTTATATTCTACACTGAAAAATACAAGATACGATCAACAATTTTCATTTTAATTATAGTTGATTCCATGAATTTATTATATATTATCTTTACTTGAATTAATTGAAAATGGAATCTATTTTGATAATGTACTTTATTTTTATATATCTATAGGCTTTGAGAAGCACTTTCGAATTCTCAATTAACGACATTATAATAAAAGTAATTCTGTTTTTAATTTTAGTATTCTCTTGGTAATTGAATCTGGTTCCGAAAGTAGAATCTTCTGAATAGAATACAACAAAAAACATAAGAGCTACTTTTTTTACAAAGGCCACTTTGGCCCAATAGTAGGCCTTATATCCAGACAGTAACATTTCTTTACTATATTTTAATATAAAATACCTATAATTATTCCTATAATGTATACAGTAAGGTCCTGTCGTCACAAAATGCTTATCTCTAGTCAACTATGCGGTGGAATCGTCCGTGTAAGTCTAGTTATTCTTTTCTTTTGCAGATTGGTCATGAATAATGCAACAAATATTATAATGGCCGCAATGAATCATTAAACTTGAATGCGTTAAATTCTTCGACACTGTTACATATAGACTTTATTTTTAGCTCGGAGAGACGTTCCAAATTTAAACTTTTTTTAATCTGCTACACTTAGTGTATAATTTATTTATTTAGGTATGAAAACCTATACGACCTTTTTTGGACAATTACGTTATTTTGTTATAAACATCTTGACATCAAATAAAAATATAAAAAGTTGAATTTATTATGTAATCTGCTTAAGAATACTTGAATACTTATAAGAATAATGACAAGTTCTTTGAAATAGCGCTACAATCGAAATGGAATGTAGATTCTACCGAGAAGAACCGGTAAGGAGTGCGTTTATTATTACTTTTAATTCTATTTTTAAGTAATGCATGTTTATATTTATTGGAACCTAATTAATTTCTTCATAAAACCAACTAATTGATATTTTCATTTGTATATTGTCAGATACTTATTCATATAAAGAGTATATAGTGGGTATATAAATAGATAAATAATTGTTCGGGAGGTTAATTGTTTGAAATATTGCTTTTTCCCAAATATGAATCATTCATATTTATGAACCATAAAACCTGTCAACCCGTGCGACAGTAATGCGAAAAATAAATCATTTCGAAATTAATTCCACAAACTGTTATTGGCCCGTTTTATTGGTCAAAAATCTTTAATTCGATAAATTATACTTTTTGATGTAAAACCTTCGTGGTGAATTTTGTGGGCATTGCAAATTGTCATTTGACATATTAAACGCATTCCATTTTCAAAATTATTATAACATATTCTTAAAACGCAGTTCATAAATATTGTTTACGCGGTTTTTTCTCACCTCCAGGAAGGTAGACGTGCAATGGGCCACCGCATGGTCATCTGAACCCATAGAAACTAGCATTAGCTCTCTCATCCTTCAAACCGGAATACAGCGATAAAAAATATTAATGTTTTGCGGAAGAATAACTTGCAAGTGCGCGGTACCCACCCAGGCAGGCTTGCACACGGCTACGCTACGGATAAATATTATTACACCGGTATTACTTGAGTATTATATGAAATATATTGCGTGTAACATACCTTTTTGAATAGGCTGTATTATATTATTAATAAATATAAATGTTCATTTATTATTTTCATACAATAAAAGAGCAAAAGAAAGAATATATAAAAATGATATTTCAGGCACAAAGGACATAAAGTATTATAAGAAATAAATAATAGATCGCATTGAGGAGTTATTTATAATGAGACAATGTCTAATTCGAGATAGATTTATACAAACATCACTTTAAGCACATCGAAACTCAGATTTGCTTGTCCGGAATCAAATCAGTCGTCTGATTAAGATCAACGTGTAATTCATCATCTCAGCTCGTGGCTCAGATAATATTTTTATTAATTCATCTTATTCGATTTCGATTTCCAATTCACCATCCATACGCATACTTGTCTGAGTATTGCATGCGCGTAATGTATTCGCTGCTAATTAATAATTAATTTCAATTATATATTTATGTTAATAAAGCTGCATTTAGTGTCGTGACGAGTGCTATGGTTACAAGCCGCTCGTTATTTAAATTTAATTGACAAAAACTACGCAATGTCATTAATGATGAAAGATTCTCAATATCTTAAATAGGCTATTTGACTGGTTTTTAAAATCAATTTTATAATATTTATTAGAGGTTAAGGAACCCAGTAAAAGTTGTTTTATTTTTATTTTAATGCATATTTGCCGAAAAATATCATCTTAAAAACGATACTTGGACAATATGGCGCTGCAATTGGGTCGTTGACGTCACTTGTATTTTAATCATATAGTAGGCAAACAAGGTTAACAAGCAAGTGACTTCATACTAAACTCGGCCAATCCGGAGCGTTTTAAAAATGCATTTTTATTTATGTATTTTTGAATAAATTAAATATTATTTTCAACTTTCCTTATTAAATAACCATTTTAAACTCATAATATATACTGATTACAATAATTGACACTGTATTTTTCGAACCCTCAAATGGCCAATTGTATTTGAGGTTGAGGAATTTATTCACAAAAAGACAGATTCACTTATACGAGAACACTATGATAAATATAACAATAAAAAAATGTATTTAATTGTACTGTTAATAAAGTTTAATATAACCGGTATATTTCGTACCGTATTTTATTTCGTTTATTTTTATTTTAACAGGTTGAAATCATATGCATAGTAATATAAATCTGTGGATCGTATCAACATATATATCAACTTATACCAGTTTTACAATTTGCTATCAAATATATCATTTATAACGGTATCATATATTACTCAGTTGATATTCATCTTAAAGATAAGATGCAGTATATCGGATAAGTTTCAATTATAGATGTGAGTCGTGAGTTGAGGAATCGGAATACAACTTTAATATAACCATCGACGTAGACCCCAATCCAAGTTTATAAGTGTTACCATATCGAGTGATTTAAAATTTATTAATTTGTTTTTTTTTTTACATTTCATTGGTCTCGTCATTTATACGTTTGCTGGGTCAATAAAAAAAAAAACAAAATTTTGTCAAAAAAATTAAGCACGTTTATATCTTGATCTAAGTGATCTCGCTCCTGTCGTTTCGAATTACCCAGCCATTGGACTATGGGAGACTGAATAGAGTCCTTTGTGGTAATGAGTTACTTCCTCGCCTCCTCCAATTTCCATCGATTCTTCGAAAAACGTGACCAGCCCTCTGCTACTTCAGTAGACTAATTTTGCAACTCAATCCGATCTTACAATGGATTGTATCATTTCTCATTCATCCCGCAAATATACTTTTAGCACTGCTGTATATAATTACTTCGAAGTTTTCGTACTAATCCCATTAGTATCCAAATTCCAAGAGCTGTGCATTGGCAAACTACTTATATAGGTCATGTCTATCATACAAGAGACTTCCTTTAGTTAATTGTACGTAGAACTGATATAAGGAAGTTCAAATAAAAAGTAATGGAGTTAAACGAAGTCGTACGGAAACAATCACCATTTACGTTAGTTGGGTTTCCATATGCAACAATCTAACATAGAACACTCATTAAGGCCACACCATCACGACTGGACTAGATATCTGATGATATTTTCATAAATCTTTACCATGATTTCATAAAGATCATCACCATCAACCCAATGTGTAGTAGATTGATGGAATTAGCTTCAAGCCTCTGCAAAGTCTAAGAATTTTTCGGCCCACATTCTTTATAATATATAACAAATTTATGTCTAATTATAGTTATGACAATTCGATGTGATGATGTCGCCTCGTGTGTAACATAGAATAAATTATATCGATAAAATATTTTACAATAATCGAGCTAAGATATCGATTATTTTTAGATTTAATTTTAGATAGATATATTTAAAAAAAAATAAAAGACCAAAAGTATCTGTCAATTTAGAAAATACAATTCCAGCCTGTTTAGAAATAAATTATTGACAGCTTATTGCTCAATAATACGAAAACTTTCACGAGTAACATCAACAATATTTAAAAAAAAGCGGTGAAATTGAATAAGAAACTATTAGCAGCTATAGAAATATGCGGGTTATTGACCGATTGATAAGATTTCAATTTTAATACAAAAACGGCCAAGCTGAAAAACAAATTTTTTGCAACAATACGTGCTCCAAATTTTTATTACGGCGATTGTTTAACGCGTAAAGATTTAAATTCAACTGCCATGAGTTAAGTCGAGAGTACAAATGAAATTCTGCCTTCTATATTCAAAAAATAGCTACTTAAAAAAAAAAACAAAATGGTGGCTGTTTGACATCGCAACTCATTTTTTTTTTCAAATGTTTGTTTTTATCTACTGTAAACTGTTTTAAAATATGTTTTTAATCGAATATTTTTATAAAATATAATACATTATTTTTATTTAAATTACAAAATAAAACAAAACTAAAATTATAAATTGATATGTACAATTGGAATGTTGCTGTTTAAAAAAATACCGAAAATAAAATTAAAATTTCAAATTATTCTGTGTTTTTCCAATAAGTTTACATATTAAAAGTTTTTTATCGTAATAATACCGTTATAATTTATTTATCACAAGTAAGTTTGAATTAGACTACATATTTAAAGCCAATATTGACTCATGCGCAGACGTCATGGGTGCGAGTGAGAAAAGTGTGAGTAACCAGTGTAGGGTCACCCACGCCACCATGTGTGGTCATTCAACTTTGTTTTTCTACTTAGACAATACACTCGAACAAAGGCCACATTGCATTCTGCCTGAATGCATTTCTGTTACCATTTACTTTGGATTATTTTAAGTTTCTAAACTACAATACTACTTTCTATAAAATAAAAACTATTTTAAGAAACAACCTCATTTTATTGCAACGAAACTCGATGTCTGTGGGCGTTTAAATTGTATAAATATTGATTTTTAAATATCATAAAAGTAACTGTTCAATAGTAATTTATTAAAAACAAACTAGGTTATGGCGTTCAGGAATTCTTATAATTGATTATAACGCATATTTATGATGTTTTTAATTTATTTGATTTTATAGTTAATTTCGACATGCATTTCGAATAGTCCATATTGTGATTTTTGAGAAGATTATTGATTGGCATTGGTAAGCCATTTTACTATGACTAAAATTAAGTTAAAAATCACTTAATATTTGTCAAGGATTAAGGCTACTAGGACAGTGTGGATTTTACGGAGAAAAAAACCGACATGAAAGTCAGTAATAATTACACTTAACAAAAAAATGGCTCCTATATTGTACTTTGTACTAGTATGTTTAGCTAAAAAAGTAATTTTGTTTAAATAGCTTTGATAGTTACATATATTAGGAAACAGGCAGTACCTAAACGATTTCAGTCATAATACAATATTTTACATATAACAATATAGATAATAGAATATTATAAATTAGAAATAAAAATCGACCTAAAATTGAGCACTGTGGAACGCCCATACTAATCATAAGTCAGAAATACTTCACGTCATATCCTATAGAAATTATCTTACCTCTATCTATTACATAAGATTTCAATAACCCTATCTGGTCATTGTATTTGTATTTATTATTTAGGCAAATCATATTGTGATGATTATTATTATGATCGTTATAATCGAAAGCCTTCGATTAATCTCAGTAATATTTACTTCTTCAGTCCTGTATTTTTTTTTAATATTTATATAGACTGAATAATACCTTAATATACACTTTATTTAATAAGGTAACAAACGATAATTTATCAAATATTCAATTATATTGATATCCAAATGACATAGACTGATTGATATGCATAAAAAGTTGTTTTGATAATCTGTCTTCATTGTCAGAGAGTGCATTAATTCTTACGAAAAATAACGGGATAGAGTATCTACAACATATCTGGAGCAGATTAATTGTTTAATACATTTTTTAATCTAATCATTACTGATAAATTTTAAAGAGCATTTTTTTTCTGTGTATGAGAAATGGATGTCACAGTAACACTTCATTACATGGTAAAAAACAAAGTCATTTACCGCAGTCTGTCCCTATGTATGCTTAGATCTTTGAAATTACGCGATTTTGATGCGGTATTGTTTAATAGATAGTGTAATTCGAGGGAAAGGTTTTTGTGTGCAATATGGTCAATATAGTAAAGAAACATTCCACTAATCATTAAAGAAGTTTGTAATCTGATTTCGTAAATAAATTAAAATTTATAGTACCTATATTTAGTATCAGTGTAGCACCCGTGCAATGCTGGGGCGGGTCGCTAGTACTTCATAAATGTTGTATTCAAATTATTTAATTAAATACATTTCTAGAAAATATATCACATAGGTATGAAATAATTATTGTTAATACTATCCCTGATATACATAAAGGTTATTAATTAAAACGGAATTGTAAGTGAATGAAATAAATGATTACGCGTGAGCAATTAAACTCACTGAATGTTACGTAACACTCATACTACGAGTGTTACAACAATCATCATCCGTCTGTCAAACACCGTTAGAGAACGTGATCATTGCTACCGATCGACTTGCAGCTTGAGCAACCAGAGTCACTCAAACATATAATATTGTATAATGGCTCTCTTGCAACGAAAGCCAATAGGATTTATTGATATCTTGATTTGGGAAACACATCATCCCACGGATATAAGACAATTAATTATTTATTAACATGAAGATTAATAACATTAAGTGCTTAAATATATACAAATATGAATTAAAAATAAGTAACTGTATAAATCTTGACCGCGTGGAATGTTGACAAGAATGTAAGCAACATTTTCCCGTTGAATCGCAATTCCGATCCTCTGGACAAAAAAGTTATTTGTCCCATTTGCTGTCGAAACAAGCCCAACAGGGCCAAGCTCTTGGAATAGTTGGGCAAAAAGCTTCATCAAAAGTATAGCATTTCGCCTTATTGCCACCACCGGTGATAGGAGTGCTGAATCGTTTTTTGCCCAGAGGATCGGAATTGGGATTAAACGGAGAAGTGAATTTGCAAGTAGAAAAATATTTAATTGAATCATAATCAATGAATCAATGGATAACTTCTTCGCAGGTGGTTTAACCTGAGTGTAAGGCGCTGCGGCGCGCGTTGGGTATCCAGGCCCGTCATGAGAAGACAAAGGTAGTTCGGGACTACTCTTACAAAAAACACTTCGATTCCAATATGTAAATACATTTAATACGTTAAATTTTCAGATATAATAAAATATAAGTATGTGTATCGCCATCATTGTCAAATAATTTAGCTTGTTCCGTAATCAATTATCAAAATTAACAACTGAAAATTGAGTTTAGTTTTTTTTTGAAAATAAGTTCCTCTACTATTATTTTATTTTCTTGCCCCAAAACCTTCAAACATTTGTAAATACCCGATGTATTTTTCTTTATTCTTAAAAACGCATGTGCAACATTTATTGCTGATCGGTTAAATAGTCAGTAACAAAAAACAAAAAAAAATTGGAATAAGCATTTATTCTTTGATATGGCAATGTTCGCAAAATAACATGAGAGCTATATAATTAGTGAGTCTAATCAGACAGATCAATCATTGATTCAATTAAATTGTCTTCGATTTTTTTTTAATTGCATTTCTTTATTCATTAAAACCACTAGTTCTTACACTAATTATAATTATGATTGACTGATTGACATTTCGAAGTATAACACAAACAGCTTAGTCTAGAAACCCAATAATGATGTGTTGTTTAGAAGTCGATTGGAGGCAAGCTGTCACGCGCGGCTCTCGTTCACGTCTGGTCAACTTATAAGGCGACGTTGTTTTTGCACAAACAGGACAGCATCTATTACTGCGTCTATTTTAATTTACTAACTGATTTAGCAAATTGTAACACATAAACATCTTAATAGGAATGGCTTTGGTAAGAGAGCTGCAACTACCAGTAATATTTCAGTACTTTCGAGTCGAGTCGAGACGCGTTCGTATTTGGTTCCTTGGTTGGCTTTGCGGAAACAAGTCGGAGCAGATATCACCCACTCGTATTATATTTTAATGCCAGACAGAAATGTTTCGTATTGTTTCATTCCCGATGCAGGCACAAGGTATCATGGTAAAATCTTAGTTCCTAAGTTCAGTGACGTAATGCCTATTGGTGATGTAAAAAATGGTAAATATTACATACTGTGATCATGTCTATCGATGGAAATTTTAATTCAAGTGGAACTGTTGTCCTATCAATTAATGCCGTGGGCAATGACCTTATGCAGAATCGATTCAAATGCATTTTTCCTTTATCTTAATTTTTTTTTAAACTAAATTTCCAAAATTAAAATTAATTAATGTTATTGAATAAATTTATTCGATGGTATTCACTATATCAACTGGGGCTGACACTTTTATTTATAAACTAAGGAATAATTTATTATAAAATTAAAGAAACTCCATTGTAATCTTAGATCATAAGACACAAGAGAGCGTCCACAACATTACAATGCAGCACCAAAAGCGTCAAATACCCGGTACAGCGAAACGACGCTATTAATACGTCAATAATTAATAATAAAGTGACAGCACGTTTGATTCATCATCATCATCATCATTCAGGCTTTTGTTTTATAATACGAGATTATAATTTCCTGACAGATATAAATTATAAAAGTCTGTTCTACCGAGTCACTGTCGCTGATTACAGGTAACAATGCAACAGTTAGCAATATTTGTATAATGTGTACGAGATGTATTTCACGGCTCATTTATTCGTTTCACGGCACTTCGCAGAACTAATCGCTAAGTATCATGAAGTAGGAGAATGTCTAAAACAGATCGGTTCTGTTTTTTTATGGATTATAAAAGTCTTTCCTTTGTTCATTTATTTAGAGTAATTAAAAAATGTGTTGATTTTATATTTTAATAGCTAATGAATGCTAGTAAATTTATTTTGTCAAATCATTATATTTATATGTACATACTATTTTGAGCATTTAAGTTCTAATGAATGATATGTCAAAAAAAGGATTGTTTTAAATCGGGTAAATAACGCAAAATTTTCATGAAGCAAAAGTAAAAAGTACATTTCTAACAAAATTTGAGCATTCCTGCGGGTAGAAGCTCGTATTGAAGCAGCGTCACGGAATAAGCTCAAATATTGTAGGAAATTCATACCCAATTTTGAAAAATTAAAGCGCTGTTAGATAACATAAGATAATGTAATATTTGTATAGAACAACTCACAAAATCAAAGCCAAATAAAAACTAACACATTAATAATTATTGTAAAATCATAAAATGTATAGCTTTGTTTATTGTAGAAAGCAATTTCAATGAAACTATTAAGTATATCGTTTTATGTGGTACAATTAACTGGTCTACCAGTATATAGAAGAAAACCAAAACGATCGAACCCGTTCTCATAGCAAGACTTACGTTACATTGTAACGCTGGAGCCGGGCCGGGATGTCTTAATTATTATTATTACCTATATCAAGCCTAAGAGCGTTGATGGCCCACTTGATAGAACGCGGTGTTTAATTGAAGGTTATAGGTTCAAATCAGGATGCATTTCTTGGGTGAAATTATGCTGCTCTTTTTCATGTAGGAGATTATTACCCATATAATATAATATAAGGTGTACGGGGTAAATGTCAATAGGGTAAGATCGTATCTATCGCATTTAAGACTCATTTGAAATCTTTGTATATAGTAGGTA
The DNA here is from genome assembly GCF_905220365.1 of Vanessa cardui. Taxonomy (NCBI): domain Eukaryota; kingdom Metazoa; phylum Arthropoda; class Insecta; order Lepidoptera; family Nymphalidae; genus Vanessa; species Vanessa cardui. Next base: position 520,446 of record NC_061127.1, on the reverse strand, counting down.
GTGTAGTAGTTCTTCAGTTAGTAGAAGTTTTATTACCTTATAATGCCTGGAGAGTCACTATAAAAGCACTCGATCAGTAAACTCGATCGATACCATCTTACCCTAGCGCTCTATATTTTGCATATCTTCAATCACTTTTCATTAAAAAATAGGATTGACTATGTTTTTGAAATTGTATAGTATGTATATAATATAATTTACTATTAAAATATATCACACAGCATGCATAATATAAAAACGATAAAATATATATTGTCAAAAAACACTCCGTGCTAAGACATAATCATGGCAAAATGTCGGAGGGCGGAAGTCGATAAAAGTGAGTGAGAACATCTGCTTTTAATAATTACAGTGGCCAGCACTTAGTCACACGATTCCTCTAAATCAGGCGGTTCGAAGCTAACTGCACATTCTTTATAACCAGTATCGTCATCTATACATATAATAAAATTGGAGTGTCTCTTTGTTATATTAAAATAGCCCTTTTATACTCAATCCATATGTATGTATAAAAGGTACATAATATATCAAAATAACATTTTTAACAATTTTTGTCGCTCTGTCCGTTTGTTCCGGCTAATCTCTGGAACTTCTGGACCGATTTGACGGGACTTTCACTGGCAGATAACTGATATAATAAGGAGTAACTTAGGCTAAATTTTTTTTTGTTAAAGTTTAACGCGTAGAAGGTCGTGGGCACAGCTAGTATATTATAAAATCGTAACTGATAGAAATCTGTACATAGAAGATATTTGAGGAAAAATTGTACTGGTGGTATTTATTAACGCAATAGATCACAAAAATGTGATTATTACAATTTTTGTCTGTTTGTCTGTTCGCTTGTATAACATAAGTTCAACCATTTATAAGTTCATATAGGTATTTAAGTTTCGATTATATGTTATTCAGTTTGTATATAAAAATAAAATTTTCTTCCGTATATGTTATTCAGAACTTTGTAATAAAAGTGCTGCAAAAATAGCCTCGTAAATATTCCATTTTCCTATTGAGAAAGGACTTATGTTGGGAGGGTTTCGAGTTTATTCCACTACGATGGCTCACTGCGGTTTGTTGAGTATTCACTATTTACGTATAACATTTCATTCCGACACATGCAAGCATGCTCCTCTATTTTTGCCTGCATTACGGAGCAAGAAATAAATTACCTAATGTAAACATAATTTGAAATCTATTAAAAATTTTAGCCTGTTAATATCCCACTGCTGGACTAAGACCTCCTCTCACTTTGAGGAGAAGGTTTGTAGTAAATTCCACCACACTGCTACAATTTGGGTTGGTGGATACACAGGTAGCGGAATTTCGTTAAATGGCGAAAATTAGGTATAAATGTATATAATATAATATGTAGGTTTCCTCACGATGTTTTACCTCACTGCCGAGTACGAGATAAATTATAAATACAAATTAAGCACATGAAAATTCAGTAGTGGCTTGGGTTTGAACCCGTAACCATCAATTAAGATGCACGCGTTCAAACCACTGGGCCATGTCGGGTCGTGTTTTAATAGTCGTGACAATCTCAATATTATGTACAGTCGCGGTAAGAAAAGGTTCGTCACCTTAAGATCTATTTTCGTGTGCTCAGTGTGAGCGATAATCTGCTTTACCGATCGAGAGTGACATATTGTGTCGCAATGATTTGATGTTTAGATTCAAAAGGTACTAAGAGCTTAAGACTTGATAAAGGAATTAACTTGAAACGAAGGTTTTCTTACCTTAATGAATTTACATTTAAACTAAGTGACAGACGCTAATATACGGAACATGTAATACGTAATATATTCGAGAATGTAGTACGAATCTGGACAGATTACAGCTTACAAATAACGTTTGTTGACAGACGAGCTATTATTGTCACGTCCTCACTCACTGACTGCGTGGGTGCGTTTATTTTTTACGAGTTTCATCGATTTTTCACATTCACGGTAACAACTTATTTACGTAAAAGAGAGGTTAAAGGCCTTTCCGATGCAGTTACTGCGATTTCCGCTTCACATTCTCGTATGCGGTCATGTATCACCATTAATTACCAGATATATCTTTTTAGATATATTTATGAGCAAAAATTATGGCTTGAATGTTTTTTTTTCTTTATTGTGTCCAATTGTTAAGATTAATCACTACGTAGTATAAAACTAAGTCGCTTTCTCAGTCCCTCCTATATCCCTACGTATGCTTAAATCTTTAAAACTACCCATCGGATTTTAATGCGGTTTTTTTAATAGATAGAGTGATTCGAGAGGAAGGTTTTTGTATTTAATACATGGAAAATTTAGTAAAGAAACACTGATAATTTAAGAAGTTTCTAATGTGATGTCGTAAATAAACAAATTCTTTATTACATTTAGTATCAACTTTGCACCCGAGCAGAGCTAGTACTAAATAAAAACGACTTTAATTGTTAATGTATTTATGTTTAATTACCCTAAAATTTATAACATTTTCATTAAAGCAATTATGTAAACATAATTAGTTAATGTGAATTCAAAATATTACTTTAAAATGAATAATTTAATAACAAGGAAATGCATGGTGTTTATACTATAATAAACATCTTAAAATATATTAGATGTGTTAACCTCAGTTACTTATGGCGTCAGTAGCGTTTACGAGAAATATGCACGCGATAGACACTGGGATGTATACGTGTATAAGGTATGCGCATAAGTATGCGATAGGACCGGAAGCCGTCGAAGTGAGAATTGAAATTGGCTACTTCACAAGCAATATCATTTCTTATCATTTAGTATGATAACTGGGAAGAAAATGGCAATTCAGAAGCCTATATAAACGTAGGTGTCGCAGTTTAAAGCAAGGTCGTTGACCTGCATGCTTAATGCTCTAAAAAGTGCCCATATCACATCTTGTTCATGACCAAAGATACACTTAACATCACAATTCGTCATCCTCTTATATTCAAGTAACCTGTTTGTCCATTTCATGTTTTTATTTGAAAGATTTTTATTTTTATGGAATACCTGATGGTAAGTGGTCATCATCACCCATAGACAAGGACGCTGTAAGAAAAATTAACTATTCCTTATATCGTCAATGCACCACCAACCTTGGAAACTAAGATGTCATGTCCCTTGTGCCTGTAGTCTCATTGGCTCACTCACCCTTTAAACTGGAACACAACAATACTGAGTACTGTTGTTTGGAGGTAGAATAACTAATAGATAAGTGGGTCGTACCTAACCAGGCGGGCTTGCACTAAGTAAATGCTATTTATTTCTTAATAATCATCTTATTGACAGTTTAAATCTCTAGTAGTATAAATCTTGAACTAGGATAGGAATGGGGCGACAAAATCCGGGGTCAGGACCTTCGCATCGCCGACCAACGTTTAAAAACACTAAACTCAACTAGTCTCTAAGACCATCAACACGCTGAGTGCTTAATAAACGGCAATAAAATACACTCAGAACGTTTACCGTATTATTATGAATATTGTGATTTATTTGTAAGAAAATTGATCATCAAAGCATATTGGTTTTCCAGCTAGGGAGACCACAGTGCACGGTTGTTAATTACGGAGAAGCATTACGTATGGGTTCTTGGGAAGCGAGGCTTTGGAATAATCACGGGGCATACATTCAGGCTGACGCGTCATTTACATCTAATTCTACTTTGTAAAGATATTTATTGACACCTGGGTATTTTTTATCTGCAATTCTAACATTATTTTGATTTAATTATCTGTGCAATTTTTAAAAAAAAGTTTATTATTACTACTTTCTATGTAGTTTCCCAAATTCGCTAATCAATTGTAAGATTATGCTTTAAAACTTGTATTAGTACGATTTAAGTTCATATTTAAAGGTATGTGAATTAAATGAAATGTCAGTAATAATATCAACAGAAAATAATACGTAAGGTATATATTTACAATTTTCTGTTTGTTAAACCACGGAAATACTACCTTCGCTCTTGTATATCGATTTAAAAATATTATCAAAATATTTAAAAAAAATGACGCTACTATATAACGTCATAAATTTAATTTATATCTAATAGAGAAATGATAGACATCTACTACTAATGGCTGCAAACAGTGTAAATCCAATAAGGAAAGTTTGTCAAGCCTTGTTCAGCGTCAGTGTTGACACGAGCGCCTGCCCATATACATCGATAGTCGATAGTCGATAGCTGTCCAATAAATATCGTGACCCACATCATGAGACAAATAGTATGTCATCGATAACGGTCGCGGAGGAGATGAATCACTAGCTGTTAGCAAGAACCCTGACATTGAATTGCTTATAAAACAACTCGTGTGTTTATCAAACGCAATGACACACACACACACATATATATAAAAATATATTAAAAATTATGTGTGTCGTAAAAGTTAGCGGGGAATGAATTTCCATTAGGGGTTAAGCTAGTTTTTACTGATGGCAATCACTGTGTAAATATTTTAAATTTCGAATTTTATATGCATATTTGCATGACAGTAGCAGGAAACTGTAAATTTGATTTTTTTGCGGCTCAACCAACGTTCTTTCTTGCACTTCCAAAAGTGGGCTGGTAGAGCATTCTGAACCAGCCCACTTCAGTAAAAGCAATAAGCTCACCTTTTGTGCGATGTTTTTTGTGCATGAGTATGTATTGGAATGCAAGCTTTTGTTATCTATACTAATATTATAAATGCGAAAGTTGCTCCGTCTGTCTGTGTATCTCTATCACAGGAAAACCGCTTAACCGACTCGATGAATTTTGGTATTGGGCAAACTAGAACAATGCAAGGATATAGGCTCCTTTTTTATTGGTATATACCTCGTAAGGTATTACGATTATAGTATATATTATTGTCGTCACTAAAATGCGAGCAAAACCGCGGGCCACAAATAGTATTATATAACTTATTCTTATTTTTTTCCATTATATTGGCACAATAGGAAATATCCATCCATCGTCGGGTACATTAACGCTTGCTGTCATCGTTGGAATATAAGACTTTTACTTGAATAAAGGAACTTTCCGAATCGGATAACATTATCTTAGAATTTTGATATTTATCGTTCGAATAATAAATGAGGTATCCAGACAATCGAGCAAAAAGCTCTCTCGAAAGCTCTACATAAAAAGAACGATGTAATTTAAATTGATGCAATATAAATGAAATGTTTGACATGATATGTTTGCAGAACCACCACGTCGCATGTCGTGACCATCAGGTCAGCGTAAAAGGACGTACGAGGTGACCGCAGCGAGTAACGATACTCGCAATTGAACAGTTAACACGGACGGTGATAGCGAGTCGACTATCTCGATCGCCACGCGTTAAAAAGCAACGACACTACTCGTGAATACTTGACGAGTAACAAGATTATTTGCACAGATAACTCTATCGGCGCCATCGAGCAAAAAATTACCCAGAACTCTGTTTCCTGATGTTTCGAGGTGTGAACATAAAATTAGTATATCTTTAACACTAGCGATCTTTATGGATGCGATACTGATACTAAATTATTGTATATTGTAATGGGGGTATTATTAAAAAAGTATGTGAGACGGTTGATTCGTGTCTGCGCAGTAAAAGGTTGTACATCGAGTCCGTGTTTTATTTCTAAACACTACATTTTGGCGACGAAGAACGAAATCCACGCATAATATTCTTATTTTGAGTTCGTTTGTGTACACGAAAAATAGAAGAAAATAAGAAAATGGCATATGCAGGTGCTAGTACGATGTTTGGTGGTACACTCGTGTTTGATCACCGCACGCAAGAGTGGAGTATTTTCATCAGTCGTTTCAAGCAATTTTGTACAGCTAATAATATTAACGAAGTGAATGATAAGAGCGGCGTTAAACGTTGTGCACTTTTACTGACTGCTTTTGTCGAGGACACTTACCGCGTCGCAAAGGATTTAGTTTTCCCAATCGATCTTGAACAGATAGAATATGGAAGCTTGGTGGAAAAACTAAATAACCATTTCATGTCTAAAAGAAGTACTTTTGCTGAAAGATATATGTTTTATAAGGCTGAGCAAAGGCCCGGGGAGGAATTAGCGGAATGGGCTGCGCGAGTGCGAAGTCTTGCACAATACTGCGAGTTTAAATCTGACCTTGATACGGCATTACGGGATAGATTTGTATTGGGGTTAGAAAACGTTAAGGAGAAGGAGAAATTGTTCGCCGAAAACATTGAACATCTGACATTCAACAAGGCGTTGGAATTAGCTATGAGTGTTCGCTGTGCGCGCATGGCATTGCAGAGTGCGCGCAATGAGCCAACATCGTCACAGGACGGAGCGCTGGTGCAAGCGCAAGGGACTCCGAGCGGCAGCGGCACAGTGTTTGCGGTGAGGGCCCGCACGCCGCCGAAGAATAGTGCTTCGAGTGTTTCTAACGTAAAACAGTGCTGTGTAGTGTGTGGTTACAAAAATCATATAAAGGATCAATGTCGTTATAAGAATTATACATGTCGTAGATGTAATGTAAAAGGTCATTTACAACGTATGTGTAAAGCAAATAAAATTAAATATAATAACTTTGTGGAAATGGGCGATAACGACCTTGTTGAAGGTAATTTTCAATGTTTTAATATTAAATGTGTGAATGGAGCGCCAATGCAACAAATAGTTTCAATAGGGGGCGAAAATATTATATGTGAAATAGACAGCGGCAGTGCTGTGTCAATTCTACCGAAACATGTTTATGATAATTTTTTTTCGCAAAGGTATAAACTGCAATCGTGTCGTGTTGTTTTTAATTGTTATAATGATAGCCAAATGAAGCCGTTGGGTTATTTGTTATTGTTAGTGCGTTATGAAGGTCACAAGCAATTGCTTAAGATATATGTTGTAAAAACCAGTTTAAGGCAACCAGTGCTATTGGGTCGTGATTTTATTTCTGATTTTAATTTACAATTGTGTCAAATAAAGTGTAATAATATTAAGGAAGATAAAATTAGCAATATATTAATACAAAAATATTCTAAATTATTTTCTAACGAATTAGGCAGTTTTAATAAATTTAAAATTACGTTAAAAATAAGACCAGAGGCGCAATTAAAATTTTTCAAGCCACGACCGGTACCGTTAGCATTAAAATCTAAAATCGAGATAGAATTAAAGAGATTAGTTGATTTGGGTATTTTAGAAAAAGTCGATCATTCAGAGTTCGCAACTCCTATTGTTCCGGTTTTGCGCTCAGATGGAAATATTAGGATATGTGGTGATTTTTCAGTTACGTTAAATAAATTTCTTTATGTGGATAATTACCCCTTACCAAGAATTGAGGATATATTTGCTAAGCTACACGGGGGTATAGAGTTTTCAAAATTAGACTTATCTAGGGCCTATAACCAGCTCATTTTGGATGATTCTAAAAAGCTTACCTGTATCAATACCCATAAGGGACTGTTTCAATATAATAGATTAGTTTTCGGTTTAGCGAACGCTCCATTCATTTTTCAGCGCGCGATGGAACAATTACTATCGGATATTGAGGGAACGTGTATATTTTTGGATGACATATTAGTTACGGGTCCGACAAGGAATATTCATTTAGAACGATTAGAATTAGTATTGAGTAGGTTACAAGATGCTGGGTTACGGTTAAAACCTGAAAAATGTGAACTTTTTAAGTCATCCGTAGAATATCTAGGATTTGTCATCGATAAGGAGGGTTTACATAAATCGAAACAAAAGATTAAAGCCATACTGGATGCCAAGTGCCCTAAAAATGTAAGCGAATTAAAATCATTTCTGGGGATGGTTAACTATTATAGATGTTTCGTGCCTAACACGTCTAGTATTTTAAGTCCTTTACATTTATTACTTAAGAAAGGCGAGATGTGGACTTGGGGGAAAGATCAAGAGATTGCTTTTAATAAAATTAAACAAAAGTTAATGTCCGATCAGGTGTTAGCTCATTATAATCCCGATCTGCCGACTATAGTGACGGCGGACGCGGGGCCAGCGGGGCTAGGTGCAGTGCTCGCGCAGCGGCAGTCAGACGGTAAGGAGCGAGTAGTGGCGTATGCGTCGCGGTCCTTGTCTAAAGCTGAACGTAATTACGGACAAATACAAAAAGAAGCGACGGCTATTGTTTTTGCGATTAAGAAATTTCACCATTATTTGTATGGACGTATGGTTCCATTTACATTACGAACTGATCATAAGCCATTATTATCGATAATCGGAAAACAAAAAGGAATTCCGGAATTAGCTGCTAATCGTTTGCAACGATATGCTATATTTTTGTCGGCGTATAATTTTAATATTGAATTTGTTAAAGGGGAAAACAATGTTGCGGATTACTTATCACGGTGTGGGTTCGAAGAAGATAATTCACAAATGTTAACAAATGAACTTGATAAGTCTTGTTACATAAATTTTATTTCGGATAAATTATTAAAACCCGTTACTGTTAATGAAATTATGTGCGAAACGGGGCGGGATAAGGTCTTACAACAAGTTATGAAATTTATTAAAAACGGTTGGCCACGTAAAGTAACTGACTTACAGTTGAAACCTTATTTTCTATGCCGTAACGAACTATCACTGGAAAATAATTGCATTTTACGAGGGCATAAGGTAATTGTTCCAACTTTATTCCGAGAACAAATTTTGGATGAATTACACTCTTCCCATTTCGGTGTCGTTAAGACAAAAACGGAAGCGCGCGCCCGTATGTGGTGGCCCAACATAGACGCACATATCGAACAGAAAATAGGATCATGTAGTATATGCGCTTCATTACGAGACGCACCGGCGCGTGCCCCTTTAGCGCCGTGGCCGTACCCGAAGCAGCCGTGGGAGCGGGTTCATCTCGATATGTTCTCGATAAATGGTAAAAATTTTCTAATTGCAGTGGACGCACATTCTAAATGGGTGGAATGTTTTTATATGTTAACAACGCATAGCGATGCAGTTATCGTAAAATTATGTGAATTATTTAGCAGGTTCGGCTTAGTTCGTACAATTGTCACGGACAATGCGACTAATTTTTGTTCGAGTCAATTTGATAGTTTTTGTATGTCCAATAACATACAACATGTCACGATTGCACCATATCACCCAGCATCGAACGGGCAAGCGGAAAATACGGTGAAGACAGTAAAAAGAAGTCTGAGATTAATTTTAAAACAAACCAATAGCCAAAAATTTATCGAAATCAAGTTACTAAAGTTTTTATTCGATTATAGGAATTCTAAGCATTGTACTACGGGATTCTCCCCTGCAGAGTTAATGATAGGTCGAAAATTTCTATCTAGGCTAGATTTTATGCGCTCGATCAAAATGTTCCCTTTGTCAATGTCGTTAGCGTCCAAAGCCCATGATAATGTGTGTTCGAAACAGATATTACAACGTAAGGAATATGGCGGTTACCGGAAGATACCTTTTGTAATAGGTGATAAAGTGTTGATAAGACATTATTATAATAATGGAAATAAACATACGTGGAAGTTAGGTATAATTAAGAAGAAAATAGGTTCTAGGCTTTTTGTTATATATGTTCCCGAATTTAAGACTTATGTTAAAAAACATATAGACCAAATGTTGGCATATAAAGGTCACTTTGATACGTCTGATTCTGACGAAATAAGTATTATAGGTGATGTAATAACACAAAAACATTCGAATTTTGAACGCTCTGAACCTGCATTGGAGTCAATTATTCCAAATGCTTCGAACATATCGCCACCAGCTGCCAATACTCCTTGCTCTTTAGCCGAATTAGTTCCATTTAGTATTGATACTGAAGAAAGGGTGGAAGGCATTGAGGCTGGCTCTGATGAAGTTTTAGTATCTGATCCATCGGTTTCCACGGAAGAGGAAGGAGCTGATTCTGTTTTAAATTCCGCAAAGATTCCGGAATCTGCAGAATATGTTCGAAGATACCCTATGCGGAAAACACGAACCAAAAATATTAAAAAGTGCTAAGACTTTATTTAAATAGTTTGTAAATATTGGTGGAGGAATATTGTATATTGTAATGGGGGTATTATTAAAAAAGTATGTGAGACGGTTGATTCGTGTCTGCGCAGTAAAAGGTTGTACATCGAGTCCGTGTTTTATTTCTAAACACTACATACTACGGATTTTTCTTATTTCTTTACTAATTATATCCATGTATTATATACAAAAAACATCCTCTCGAATCGCTCTATCTATTAAAAAAAACCGCATCAAAATCAGTTGCGTAATTTTATAGATCTAAGCATACATAGAAACAGACAGTAGTAACTACTATATTTTATAGTATGTACTATGCGCACATGTTTTTCCCCAGATATGTATGTTTGTATACCTACTAATATTGTCAATATAAAAGTGTATTTATTGATTTGTCATTCTTACACTCAACACGTTTTTTGTTGAAACATAATTGACATAGAATACTGTCTATTCCCGATTACACAAAAGCTGATACGTCAGTCTCATAGATTCTTTATTACTGTACAACACAACAAACAACAACAGCCTGTAAATTCCCACTGCTGGGCTAAAGACCTCCTCTCCCTTTAAGGAGAAGGTTTGGAACATATTCCACCACGCTGTTCCAATGCGGGTTGGTGGAATACACATGTGGCAGAATCTCTATGAAATTTGTCACATGCAGGTTTCCTCACGATGTTTTCCTTCACCGCCGAGCACGAGATGAATTATAAAGACAAATTAAGCACATGAATCAGCGGTGCTTGCCTGTGTTTATGACTTTACACGTGGATGCAAAATGTGATCTCTCTAGTGCAATAGCACATTAAAGATCATTGATAAATTAACCGGCAAACTAACAATAGTTACGACTCAATACCGAAAGGATAACCTTTGGTGTGCACTGCACATAAACAATGCTTACGTTTGTAATGTATGTAATATCTGTATGAATTATTGACCCCCTTCGACTGAGCTTTGCTTACTGCCAAGGCTTGCCACGCGTTAAATTGTATTCAGGACGAAAGTACCACTTTAATTAAGAATGATTTTAAGTACGCAGAAACGATTATTTTTCAGAAAATTTAAAGTATTTTATTATAATAAGCGTTATTCAAGTTCAATTTAATATGTTCCAAACCCTCTTCTTAATGGAAGAGGAGGCTTTATACCAGCAGTGGGAAATTTACAAGCTGTTACTTTACTAACTTTAAGTTTAAATTAACATTTGATTCGATAATATGTCGATTGAAAAACATCTTTACTCAAATTTAACCTTAAAATTGTATTCTTATCCCAAGAATTTAAATTAAATAGACTCTTATTGTAAATACAAACAATTTATAATATTTATTAATTTGATTGTATTATGATCAGCAACAAGTACATATATTTTAGTTCAATAGATTTATTAGAACTGGTTTTTCAAATTCCAAGATTCGACCCACACGTGCGAACTGGTGAATGAAATAAGAGCTTGAGATAGTAAGTTGCAGCTTTAAATAAAACTTAACAAATTTATATTCATAAATACTGAGATTTTTTATCTAAAAAATGACTGAAGCAATATAAATAAAACTTCTTGAAGGTCACTAGGAAAGTTTTCAGATTCAATAGCTAATCTCTTTTCAAAATATTTTCTATTGGCTGCAATTCACTTCTCCATGCGAAGAAACCACTCATCTAAAAATCTTCTTCCACGTTTCTTCAGGTACTTCCTCACATGTCAAATCCCATGCTCGACTTATCTGCTCATCAGAATATCGATGACCTACGAACTTGGTGCAATGCGTTTCGGAGAAGGTTTTAGTTTATTATTTAAGACAGACGGCATCTCTGACGGATTTGCTTATATATAGTATAACTAAGGAATCTTTTTTTATCTCATAAATTAATAGAAGGTTAAAAAAACATTCACAATATTATAGAGATAAAGAATAGAAAAAAAAATACCTTAAAAACCTTTCATCGTTATCTCTACTTAATCTAAATGATGGTCACCCTATCTTTGATTATGTCGCGATCAATTAATCATGTCTAAGCGGATTAAGAGGTGAGACTAAAATAACGCTATTTTAAATTACATTATTAAAAAAAATCACAGATTAAAAATCTAAAACTAAACACGTGCTAAAGTATATTTTTATCAAGTTATGCGTAGACAATTCTTTATCATATATTAATATGAAAGCGTAGTAAAACCTCAATTTTGATAAAGAACAAATAAAATAAAATAACGTCAACAGTAATGTGACGTTACCATAAATTTAATATGGTGCACATTCCACAAATGTATCATTACATGGTATAAAATAAAGTCGCTTACCGCTGTATGTATACAGTATGCTTAGATCTTTAAAATTACGCAACAGATTTTGATGCGGTTTTTTTAATAGATAGACTGATTCCAGAGGAACGTTTTGGTATATAATATATAGACAATACAGTAAAGAAACACTGATAATTTTAGAAGTTTCTAATGTGATGTCGTAAATAAACAAATTCTGTAGAATATTTAGTATTGGAGCCGTGCGAAGCCGAGGAGGGTCGCTAGTTGACAATATTAAGTGTCAAATCGATTAGGGGCGAAGATCAATAACAATTGTAATAATACAGCGTCGGTTAATGCATTACAATTATCCGAGTAACAGTATCAAAGGATTGATGGATTTGGATTTATAAAATAAGTGGAGTCAGCTCAGGTTTTTTTCTCTGGTAACCTGACACTCGCTAAGCATAATTGTGCATTAATATTATTAAAGTCATTACTTATCGTGGCGAATGCGCTTAGCTCTACTTTTCATATAAAAATGTTACTTTTATAATGTTGAAAAACGTCTTTAATGGATATTAGTTAAGCAATATTTAAGTGTATGTTATATTGGTTAAATTTATAACTGTAATTTATTTAACTTCTGTAATCTCTTGCAAGGTACACAAAATAATTACTATGTCCAAATGATGGGGTTTACCTACATACAAATAGTAATGATAGATGGTCCACCGTCCATAGACGATGGCATCGTAAGAAATTTTTATTATAAATTACGAGAATTTTGAAGTTATCAACTTTGTGCCTGTAGCTTCAAAACATGGGTTAAACTAAAAATTAGAAATCGATAAATTTGATAATTCGTTGAACTTTTTATATAACTTTAACTTTTTATATTTTCTAATATTTTTGCTCAATGTCGAAAACCTTTATTCAATATAGGTGTTACACTTATCGACAGAAAAACTTCAGGCAACATCTCAGACGGAGTTATAAAAAGTACTAGCTGGTTATATATCGTAATGCTTCACTGAATGCGCTTCAAAGGTTAATAAATAAGTTATTACATGTACATGTTATAAAATGGCTAGTCTGAAACAAGATTTGCATAGAAGTGTTGCGTGGAAGCTGCACTTGGAGCAAATAAATTAAACCTGAGAAGTTACTTGATAAATAATAATTAATTGCTCCCGGGCCGATGAAGCAATCCGCATGTATTGGCTGAAGATAAGGTCGATTAATACTTTAATATTATTATAATATTAATAGTTTAACTATGAAGAAGTTATATAAGAAAATATATGTGCTTAATATAAGTTAACTCAATAATAACATTAAATCCTTAAATATATACAAATATGAATTAAATAAATATTTGCTCAATAATTGATTTGTGTGGATATTATACATTTATATGTTCATAAGATTTTTTCATGGATGTCTATGTGTGTGACTGTGGAGAAATCGGTATATCTAACCTTATAATATTTACACACAGAATAAAATATAGTAATATTTACATACAGACGGATGAATGATAGAAAACCTAAAGTCTTAGACGTGCAAGTGTTGTCGATACTGTAGACTATGATTGCCTGAATTATTAAGACGAGTTTATTTAAATAATATATCTAAATACATTATAATAGTATATATAAAGCATAAGTATCTGTTTTTTTAAACATTGAAATAATCGTGTAATATAAACATTACGAAAATAGTTTAGAAAAATTGACCATTAAAAGAACACTTGTTTCTCATACATGAGGTCAATGAAACATCAAGTCGTAAAGTATCAAGAAAATTCATTGAAATATCATGAGAAAACTGTTAATAAACGGTAAATATCGTATTCAACTATTTGACTTCAAAGACACACACACATACACACACAAAACTGTCCTCTGACCGCTCACTACATGCATACAATTCCAACATATTGTAAATCCTCTCAAAGCTTCCAATGTTAGTGCTGTTTTAGTTAACCGCAGAGTTCGCCTCATTGGCAACAATTTTTGAAACTTTACCTAAAAATTGGAATTAGCTGGAATTTATGAGTCAACAGCTCTGTTTTGATAACGTTTTAACGGAATTCAGATACGGTTAGGTTTAATTTTATTTTATATGTTGGTAACTTTAAATTGATATATCGTTTAATATATTTTATAAAGCTGAGTTAATGAGAGTCCACGAAAAAAAATCCGTTTACATTGCTCTTGGTGGCAAATAATTCTAGAAAGTTTCTAGAATTATTTGAAATTGTGAACTAAATAATTTATGTTGAGGCGGAAAACATGAAAGGAATACAAATAAATACGCATTGCTTTGCGTACGCTGGAATATATAAAAACAGACGTTTAAGACTTACTGAAGCATTAAAAAATATATAGTTTCAAGAGAAGCACTTTACATTGGAAAAAATAGCAACTTTGAAAGTGAAACGATATAAAGATATCACACAATATAAATATTTTATACTAACTTGTAACGTGGTAATTGACACATCTACTTTTAATAATAAGCAAACTAAATACAAATAAATCTCCACTTATTATACTTGAAACTATTTAATCTATAAATTTTGAAGTATTTATTTTATGATTTCCTTAATCATAACTATACGAAACACTATCTATCTATCTAAGCCCACCACCTACCGAAAATCAACTCACACTAGACCGCATTTTTAAAAAATATCACAATATTATATATTTTTTTTTTGTTGTAATTTATTTAAATTTCTAATAAATTGAAAAGGTAACTTGGTGTTCGAATGTTTCAAAACGAAACCTATTTCTACTTCGAATGAATATAAGAACGTTATGATTTTTAAAAATCGAACGATGTAAATAAAATGATTTTTGTTTTTTTTTTTAATAACAATGATGTTAGTACATCTGTACACCGAGATCAATTTCAGTTTCTTTAATTTGTTGTATTCATGGCAAAAAAGCAATTCTTTGTACTCGTATATTCAGGAATCTTATTCATTCCGATTGGTGAATTCAAGTTTTTTTTTTTTTAAACTAATGTTATGTTAACGGTAAAGCTTTAAATTTCGAATAAACTTCAAATGAAGATGCGGACGATTATAAATGAGTGCATTGCTTCCAAGAGCAAGAATAATTTGTTTTAAATTTTATAGATCTGTTTTATTATGACGACTAGTTTTTAAACTTGAATGTCGTATAATTTATTCTGTTACTGGCTGTAAAGTAATTGACTTTTGTTTTTTTTTTTAATAATTCCATTTTTGAATATGTCATCGTCAAATAATTATATAAACGTTTACTATATAGGTGTACAATGATACGTAAAATATCATTATAGTTAATATAACATTTTAGTATCCAAGGGACGTGGTCCAATGGATAAAATACATGAATCGTGACTCCCGGGTTCAAACCAAGACTACTGATTTTCATGTTTATAATTTATATTTGTGTTTCATCTCGTGTACGGTTATTGAAAGGTTGCTTGCCTTGTATATATTTGTATCAGACCAGTGTAGTCTAAGAGTCAAAACGCCGCTTTAAACCAAGAGGAGAACTGTAATATACAATTATTAGTATCTTTATCAACATCGTCACCATCTACAGCTCTTGTCAGTCTTTATAGCACGCCCCTTAACTCGATCTTCAGCTCTACTTCCCCAATCGCGACATTGACGACCTCCACGGTCGAGTAGTGCATATACCGGTTTTCATGAGTACATCACTCAGTATTCCCGGGTTCGATTCCCGGCCGAGTCGTTGTAAAAAATGTTCATTACTTTTCTACGTTATCTTGGGTCTGAGTGTTGGTGGTGCCGTCGTAACTTCTGATTTTCCATAACACCAGTGCTTTAGCTACTTACACTGGGATCAGGGTAATGTATGTGATGTTGTCCAATATTTATTTAAATAACAAAAACGGCATACTAATCCCTTCCCGTTCTTTGCGAACACTAAATACTTACTGGGCGCAAGTAAATTTTATAAAAGAAATACACAAACAGCATAAAAGCTATTAAAGTCGATTGAAGCGCGCTGATACAAAAAGTCATTGCGTCGGTGCAGTCATTAGTGATGTATCTGTTAGCACGTGACGCGTCCCGGACACGCGATTCAATCCCGGGATTCCGCGAACGCCGGCCCACACGCAACAATATACACCATTTAATTCAAACAGTTAAATATTTTAAAGACACCGACGTATTATTATTGAATTGGCCTAAATTTTTAAATTGTAAGGGCCAGCGGGCTCGTCTGGACAGTACTTGAAATATTTCTCTACTATTTTGTTTGTTTAGAACCTAAACATAGTGAGTAGCAATATATTAAAGGCATCTTAAACTTCAAACATCATAGAGAAAATAATGTGCTTGTAATATTAGTATTCCTCATTTTTGTCAACTGTTTCGATGATAATAGGACGTCATTATTTGCTAATTTTCAAGATATTTAGTGTTTAATTTAGTGGTCGTAATATTAACTATTCCATATTTTGCAGTTCTTTTCCGATAGAATCGACACTCTAACCAAGAAGATTTAAATTCAGTAATATCTTGCATAAATGAGGATTAATAAGTGCGTGTACTTGTTTACCCAAGTAAATACAAAGAGCCATGCCGTCAAGTGTTAAAGTAAAGTAATAGCCTATAAATTTCCCACTGCTGGGATAAGAGGAGTTTCCATTAAGGAGAGGGTTTGGAACATATTCTACCACGCTGTTCCACACACAATTTCGATGAAATTAGACACATGCAGGTTTCCTCACGATATTTTCCTTCACCGCCCAGTATGAGATGAATTATAAACACAAATTAAGCATTCGTAAATAGTGGTGATTCGGTTTTATAGAGTGCCTGAGCCAGTGTAACTACAAATACAAGGGATATAGAGATAAGTTGCCAAGGGTGGTCGTTTATGATGACGACCATGACGCAAATATCTATAAGTAGTGGACACTTACCATCAGGTGACCCAACTGGCTGTTCACGTACCGTCATTAAAAAAAGTGAAATTAAAATGTTGATAAGGTTTTTGTACAATTAAAATTTATTATTTATTCTAAAATCACCAATAAACAGCGAATGAATTACGAGTGAGACATCATTACAAGCTAACCGCACATGAGACTTTATATGTTGGTCCCATGGTTGGCGGTGAAAGAAATCGTTTCTACATCTTACATTAACACAGTATTACCGGAGGTTGCGGAGTTTCTCATATCGCTTCCTATAATAAATTTTAAAACTATTACTGCTATACACTAACTGTTTTGTAACCTTGATGCCGTGACATTAATTATCAAATATTTAGTCTGCGATGTCCGGAAATGTGCATGAACCGTACATTTTTATGGCTTCGAAGAACATATAACCTGCTGTCATTAAAGCAATTTTAATGGTTTAGGTGTTTTAGAATGAGGTTCTCATTGATTTCTAAGATATGTTTATGTCTTCTTCGTATGCAGTGAAGTGTTTTTTAATTGGTAGGTTATTGAACTAAGGTGACGTTATACGAACTGGCGGTCTGTTTTGGACACATTAACGCCAAGAAGATATGTCCCAACCGTTATTATTCAAAGCTATAGAAGTGGTTGTTTTTGAGTCTTAATTATTGTCACAGATACATAATTACATGTGTCGTTCATAACTGCAATATATCTTGTAATTAATTATCTGAATTTTTTAATTATTATATTTATGTGTACCTCTTTTCTCCCTCTTATTTGCATTTGTTTTTAGAGTAAAACTTGATTGGTTTACTTGTTATATATTATTTATTTGCTGTTATACTGTTTGTTGTTCGCAAATTAAATAAATAAATACTATATTAAGAATTTAAGTTAAACAAAATCAATTTCAAGGGTCGATAGTTCGGCTTTGTCAACTTGGTTTACATATATTTGCAAATTCTTAAATTTATACAATTTGAGGATAAAATATAAATAAACATAATTATTAGCGGTAAATATTTTTTTTATAATTTATTAAACTTTAGGAAATATCTTTTTAATCGTTAACGAGAATTTAAATTTAGAAATAACAGATGATTATCTGCAGCCGTATCTATTATTCAGAAGCGTAAACTTAATGCCTGCAATTCTCCGCCGTACCCGCAGTTGGCTTACACCCAGGACGACTCATAAAATATTACTGCTGATGGATAATTGGATAGGGCTGTATAATTGGGCAAAAATCTTAGATTGGTCAATTTTAAAACGTATCGTGAAATAATGCGGCATTAACTGCTCCGATATAATTGTCTAGTAACGACTTGATTTCCCCGCTATTAAACCTCCATTTGACTCCTTTAGAGAGACACAGAAGAACCTTTGCAAGCTTTTTAGGTTTGCAATAAATACGAGATATAAAATCATAGAATTAGATGATTATCTCCCCGAACCTATTAATGATATTTCATTAATATATTATGTATATGTTTTTGAAATGTTGACAGTGAGTAACTACTAAACTTATTGTCGATTCTTCTTGATTTAATTTCATGTCCTAACAGCCAGCCTGTCTGCCATTAATAAAATTGTATGCTTTTTTAATTTATTGTGTGAGTCAGACATGTGTGTAAATTTAAAAGCGGTACTGAGTATATTAATAAATAACATAATTTTTATATGTATTTACAATTGAGCCGATTTTTTACAATGGTAATATGAACACATCACAGCCCTAATCAAAAGACAGGCTTTCAGACCCGTCTCACTCGATAATTGGATGTTGGAAAAATTTTAAACCTTTAATACTAAATAAGTCAACCAATCGGTTTCAACTCCTCTCCCACTAAATATATTCTACCACGCCGTTCCAATGCGGGTTGGTGTAATGCACATGTGTCAGAATTTCGATAAAATTAGACACATGCAGGTTTCCTCATGATGTATTATAAACACAAATTAAGCATATATATATATATATAGTGGTGCTTACGTGGGTTTGAACCCGAAATCATCGGTTAAGATGCACGCGTTCTAACCACTGGGCCATTATCATTATCACAAGCAAACAATTTAATCTCATAAATGGTTGTTTTAATGACGATGCTGGAATTGCATTTTAATGTGTGTAGCGAAAATAAATACACAAAAAGCGGAACGAAGCTATTTTAACAACCCATGCATATTATGGTTGTAAATAAAGAGAGCAATGTAAATACGAGCTGATAGCCGTGAACACAGCGACTAGTTTCGAGTATTCTGTGTTTTCAATTTATCTGAATAGTAATTCCATGCCTTAAATGCTCTAAAGTATATAACTTTGTTGTCGGATAAAATGATTACCTTTTGAATCTTTGAATAATTGAGAAAAAAAGTCTAAAAAAAATTGTTACCAAAATGAGGCCAATTTTCATTTGATGGTAAAGATCTTCTGATGCTTCGCGTTGATAGTCGTTCAAATAAATAGTTGTAAACCATGTCTTAAATTTTCGGTTATGTCAGTATTAGTAAATCTTAGCAGTTCAGTTATGTGTCACGGACTGATGTGAAAACTCAGGTTCGATATTAACACTTCAGCTATTGTCGTGACCTAACGCACGCTAGGCGCATTGTTTTGAAGCAAAATAAGTTACTAATGTTAAGTTACTTCTGTGGTACGTGTCATGAGAAGACTAACTGACATTGGTACATTCATGATAACAAATATCTTTGACCAACCAGAAAAGAAATAGATAGATCCTGATTTTTCTAGAGAGCTAACTTTAATATATACAGGAAAAAGCTGGACGAAATAGAAAAAAAGAAGTCAATTTAATCTATATTTATATTATAACTGAACGGAACTTTGTCTGTCTGTCTGTTTGTCGCTCTTTCACGACCAAACCGCTGAACAGAATTCGATGATATTTATGATAACTTGAACTTCAAGAAAGAACATAGCCTTCTTTTGCCAAACAGCTGACAACCAACACCCTTAAACGCAAGCGAAGCCACCGGCGACTACGGGTAAGTTATAAACAAAAATATAACTATTTTATTTTCACAGAAACTATTAACCACTTTGTAAAATTGCCGGTATAATTTTAACACCAAAGCAATCCCTTATCTTTCATCGTAATCCAATCCGCAGCAAGCAAATTGCCGGACACCTAAACCCATACAGAGTTCATTACGATATTACACTTCAATTCCGAACTAATACAATTTAATATTACGCTAAAACGAAATTTAATACGCTGAAAGGGTTCGGACAGATAACAATCTTGTTTCGACTTCGTAAACCATACGTTTCAAGCGAAAAAGTTCCCTATTGTATCGTCATAAGAAATGAAATACGATCTTTGGATTTTTCTCATTTTGTGTATTTTTAATGTTGGGGAAATGTTCTGTTTTTAAATTACATGCAGACTGCATAGTGTAGACGTTTTACTCATTATTTCATTATAGGTGCAGTACAAATAGTGGATATATATTATATACACATATAATTATTGTATTTGGTTGTAGTTGTACTACAACTTTGTATTTTAATTGTTTTGAAGGAGGAAACGATAGATAATACATAATTAATGCGTTATTTTATCCCAAGTTCGATTCAACCTAACTTGTACGATTTCATACAATTTATAAAAAAAACAAATATTTATTATATTTTATTTTATTAACATATTTATTTATAACTCGTCATAATTACCAATCAACGTAATGGATTGATAAAACCAAGTAACCATAACATAAATAGCGCGTAATTCAACAAAAACAACCCTTCAACAACATCGGCATCACAGATCGCTAATATATAATACATTTGTTATTAATAATTCAATTTTCAAGTGGAACTCGGGTTCAGAACTTCATAGTTTAAAGTTGTTCATCCGTGCAGCGATACCAAGTTGTTTTCCTAATAAAGCCAATGAAACTCAAACGGATCGAGTTACGCGGAGTATAACTCGCTATTACGACTTCATTTAATTTCAAACGAGGTCTTTTGATATTACAAATAACTTGAACTTGGTATAGTATCAAATTTGTTTTGAAAAAAACATAATCAATGCTGCGAATTCAAAACGTAATTGCGTGTATGGAAGGCTCATAAAGAAATGGTTAATAATTCTTAGTGTCAATGTTAGACATAAAACCATGATGGTTCAGCGTATCTTTGCCGAAATCAATTGTACACTGGGACACGTGTATCCATGAACCCGCATCGGACCACCGTGATGGAATATATCGTTTAGAATGGGTAACCTAAGACAATCACAGGCTGTAACACTAATTTTTTTTTAAATTTTTTAAAGCTATTAATTTTAACCGTTTGAAATAATATACGTAATATATTATCTGTTGCAAAAAGATAGTTCAATAGCTTCATAGGGGAGGGTTGTGTTCATAGTGTAATGTTTAGCAACGCCCTGGGCTATTGTCACGAACTTTGTCATAGTACGAGCTGTAACACAAGGATAGTTGGAAAGGAAATGTTGCCTTTACAAAACGCTAGTACCTATTAAAAAGAGTGTTGAAATTATTTATTTGGAAGTTCTTATTTACGATTGTGAAAGAAAGTCGGATCAGACAGTCAGATCAGAAAGTGATTGAATATAATTATGATTATTATTATAAGGTTTTATATGTGCATCAAAATTACTTATAGCAGTGATTTGTATTTCCACAATTTATGAGATACGAAATTGTATCTTTGAAGTAACATATGTATCTATCATATAATATAAAACATTTTTTATTTAAAATATACGTTTCTTTTTTCTAAATCATTTGAAAAAAAGAAATTGGTAAAGAAGGCATATTATTTCATATGAGAATATATAGATAATAAAAAATCTAATATGAAAAATAAAAAATGAAGCTAATGTTTGTTGACTTCCAAGCAGTATATTTTACATAGAAATGTAATAGTATTTATTTGTATAGGATGTGTTTGTATTTTTTTATATTAATACTGTATAGACTGATTTTGTTTACCAGTTCTATAAAAGCCCATTTCAATATTAGTACTAGAATTATATTTTAGCTTTGATTTTAATTATATTTAGTATCAATCTATTTTCACGAAAATTAACGCAATCAGAAAAAAATCCAATTATTTTAGAATGTTTATGATCGATTTTAAATGTACAAGAATAGATTAACCGAATCAATTACAGATGTTGGGTCCCTCGTTTCCTTACTAATGATTTTCCTAGTAATAAACACTCAGCGACGTTACACTCTGTATTACCGTATTACACTTGTTAATAAATCAATCTGACATGTAATTCCAAGCCGTTCCTTTCACACCTTAAGTCCAATCAATTTTGTCTTCTACAAAAATTACAACTGGAAAATTTTATTCAAATGCGATGCGTTACTGTTAAAATTATTTCATCTGTAATTAGTGACACCGAAGTTGTTGTCATAGTTTTTTAGCTGAGTTTGAAAAAGGAAGTTCTAGTCTGAACTGCATTTAAAAAAACGTCACTTAGTTTTTTAAATTGTATTCCTAGCATATGTTAAAAAAAAAATTATGGAATGGAACCTTGCATTTTTATTTACTTCGTATAATATATTCTGATTACAAAAATCTTATTTGAATTTGCAATCATTTGAATTAAGTTATTTTAGTAGATTAAAGTTTACAGTTGAAATCTACGTACTTATCAAAGTACAAACGGAATGTTTCAATACAATGATGTATGTATTGAATATATCTATAGCAAAAATACATTATGCTTTTTAAAATTTATTTAATTGTGATAAGAAAAAAATGAGCGTATAATACGGGCAAAAAATATTCTAATACTTTAAGACAAATTTTAATTTATTATAAATTAAAAATTACAACTACATTATATTTAAGAAAACCGTTTTTGAGTTATTATTTATTTCCTCTATTTATAACAATAATGACATATTATAGACTTTTTATTATTCCCACACTTCGGACTTTATTATGGGAAGTTTGCGTCGAGAGGCTATTGTTTTGGTGTGGTTGACCACATAAACGGCAAAACACAATTTTATTATTTAGGTCATATGTAAAATTTAACAATATATAACGGAAATCATAGATTCTAATTTTTTTGTTATTTGCACATTTTATATAATAAAATAATTAATTTGTGAGAAACTAACCTTATAAAGTTCTGCATCGTTGACTGTCCGACGACCTGGCAGCAAAAACCTTATAGTACAGAAGAAAAAACACTCGTTTAAAAATTCAAATTTGAATTACGAATCCACGCCGCTCGATCGCGCTAACCGTTCGCGTGCGTTCTACGCGAAAGCTGCGGTATTTCTGATACTCGCCGGCTCGCGCGGCTGCTCTTGAACTTGTGACTTGAGTCTTGACAGGTTGCATTGGCCTGCACACCGTTGCATTTTCGACAGAACGGAACATTATCTGCCTAATGTCACGCAGCCTCCCCTCTGTCGCCTGAAAGTCAAAAACGTGCGGGGGACGAGGCAGGTCTTCTGATATTTGGCCATATACGGGGAAAGCGTATAGCATGTCACGTACGGAATCGTTTGAAATCACAGTAGCATAATTTAGCTCGGTCTTAGCTTTTATTTTCGAAGCAATTAAATGAATTGCGCTCATTAGTGCGTTAGACCGGACTAGCTGGTCTAGTGACTGCGTGGAGTCATTTGGGGTTGTTTTATTTGAACGTGTCCGAAGCTTTGACGGCCCTTTTCCTCATGACTTGCTTAATTGAAAATAAGTGGACACAACACGCAACATTCATGAGCCAAGATAGTTTTGGCATTCAATTGTTTAAAAAATTTACTAATGTGTAATATCAATTCGATAAGTTTACAACTGCTATTGTTAGGAACTTTTTGTTTTTTTTTTTGTATATATTATTTTTGGTGGATAGGCAAATAGGCCACGTGATGGTAACTGATCATAAATACCCATAGAAATTCACGTCATAAGCTTTTTTTAACAATCCTTACAATACATCAACAACCACGGTTATGTCGCTTGTACTTGCACGTAAACCAACAACGACGTAACAACATTGTTGTTTGTCGGTGTCATATATGTTATATGCCAAGAAGTGTAATCATTTAATATAAGAAATTGCTTAGTATGTATATCAACTTATCTGCCGTTTGTATCGGTATTGAATTGATGTCTAAGTTAAATTAAGTTATTAAATAGTTGTATTCATTTCATAACAAATTGAATAAGGTTTTTTTAAAGACGGAAAAATAATTTAACCTACCCTCTTTTATAAGATAGTTATTATATAATCAATATTGATCGGAGCGATCTATAAGCTTGGACGACAATTCTACTGACAAATCGACACGTTATCGTAGTCGAGTCGAAACATTATCGATGCCGTTCAACTGTCTTCCTGTTCTACTAACACTACGATCCAGTTGGAGTTCCGTCGAAGTAGCGTCGAAATATATTTGAGATTATATCATAGTCGCTAGAAATTTTGAAATTTGACGACCTCCGTGGTCGAGTGGTGTATACACCGGTTTGATGGGTATGTCACTCCGAGGTCCTGGATTCGATTCCCGGTTGAGTCGATGTATATTATCATTAGTTTTCTATGTTGGGTCTTGGTGTTTGTGGTATCGTCGTTACTTCTGATTGTCCATAACACAAGTGCTTTAGCTACTTACATTGGGATCAGAGTAATGTAATGTGATATTGTCTCATATTTATTTATTATTTATTTATTTATTTAAATAAGAAAAAAATGGCCCGCAGTTTGAAGTTGGATCGAAGTAGAATGGAAATGAATCACAGCTATTTTAATTATTTGACAATTTTATTATTTATGTCAGGATATATAATAGACCTCCTGTAATGTACTGTGCTAGTTTTCCTATCTTCAAACACGTATCACACATTTTCAGCCAGTAAGACTACTCGTTTCAGCTGCAAAGCCTGCAGTCTTTTGCTGCGGTATAATCGGTCTTTTAAAACGCTTTAAATTGATATCTTTACTTATGTTGAGTGGCAACAATATTTTATTATTAATTAAAGTACAAATTTCAAGTTTGTTGAAATATAAAAATGTGACCCGCTATGTATTTATAAATTCATAGTTATAGTATTAGTATTGGTGCAACGTTTTCCTCAGATTCAGATGATACTGAGATGTACTAATCAATAAAGTTTCATTCTTTTTGTATATTTTTGGCAACGTTCGCTTGGAAGATTATAGTTCCTTAAAATTTGTTTCCGACTAAGTTCACAAATAAAATAGTTCTCAATATACAACCTATACACGTACTATGTAATCTATGTTCATGCTAAAACTATAACTATTCATATGGTTTTGCATAACGGGAATTAGACTTTTTTTCCAATTTTGTTAAATGAATTACTTGCCAAAACTTGCTAATTATTGGACACAAAAATCTGTAGTATTCTTGATTACAACCCAAGATTTTTTGTTTTGTTTTTTCTTTTTTTTTCATATGTGGCAAACGAGCAGGAGTCTCACTTGATGGAAAGTGACTACCACCGCCCATGGACATCTGCAACACCAGGGGGCTTGCAGGTGCGTTGCCGGCCTTTAAGAAAGGAGTACGCTCTTTTCTTGAAGGTTCCCATGTCGTATCGGTTAGCCCAATGTGTTGGCTTCATCGAGAGAAGAAAGAAATCCAACACGGAACCAAAAGTCTTACATGTTTCCGTGAGTGACACTGCAAGCTTAATTAACCCACCAAAACCCAATCACATTTTTACGGACTCCTAATTTCCCTATAAATAAATACCATAGTCATATCATAATATTTGATAGCCGCAAGCCACAGCTACTAGACCAAAGATAATCGTTTCAGCTTTCCATTTTAATAATGTATAATATCATAATACGTCATTATATGCACGTGTGCGTACTTTACATAAGTCTTTACTACGCCCATAATCAATTAAATGTGTATCAAATTGTAGTTGTAAAAAGTTTAACCCGTGTCTATTAAGAAAACAATTTAAAAAAAACGAATGCATTCGGAGTTTTAAAATCATTAGAGCGATTTCGAGGCGCGAAATAAGTATCAAATGAATAATCATTATCGTATATATGTTAAACGATTTTATTCCCCCATTATATACGCATTAGCATAGATTTAAACGGTCACATTGTTCAGAAAAGTATACCTTATAGAACATTAAATGTCAGTAGATATGACGGGCGCTTTACAGCGATCGGCTTTGCTGTCTGCCACACTAACCGTTGTGGATATAACTTATATTCAAGAGATATTCCTTCAATTTTTTTAAGCTTAAGACTCTTCTACTAGTCGCTTATGATAGAGCCTACATATAACTTAAGCCGGTCTCGCACCGGAAGCAGTTGCCTGTAGTGTAGCCATCTAAGATTAGATTTTGAGTTTTTCATTTCCGAGGATACAGCGCCTTTAACATGCAAATTAATAATTAGTATTCCTTTTAGCCATCTGTAAACATATCACGTACGCAATGTTATCGAAGTAAAAAATTATAAATAAATAATAATAATTGGACAACATCACATACAGTACACTGATCCCAATGTAAGTAGCTAAAGCACTTGTGTTATGGAAAATCAGAAGTTACGAAGGTACCACAAACACCCAGACCCAAGAAAGAAAACTAATGAACTTTTTCTATATTGACTCGATCGGGAATCGTACCCGAGACCTCAGAGTGGCGTACCCATGTAAACCTGTGTAGACACTACTCGACCATGAATGTCGTCGTAAAAAATTATCTTAGAGTCTCTCGTTTTTTATAAATGTTTACAAAAACCTAACAGGTAGGAAGACGAGATAATAAGTCTTGTATCTAATTTGCTTCTTATATCTTCATATGCCACCAACCATGGCAAATTATCTCTTATGGATGTAATTACACTGGGTCCCTCAACCTGCCAACTTCCGGTTTGAAGGTCAGTAATAATTACAAACTACTATTGTTCTACGGTATAAAAATTTGTTGATAGATCAAATTTATCTATTTTTAAGTGTAATTCTTGGTTTATTAAAATGTTAATATAATAAAAGTACAACCCTTCGAATGAGAAGAAACAGAAAACTGATATGTCAGTTGTCTACAAAGTTCATGCAAGCCAATCTTTCACTTTCACAACTCGACAGGGTTGCCACTGTACAGTAACATAATATGGGTTTTATTAACATGATCACTATAATTATTTTGATACTAATATCATCATAGTTTTAACCTATACCAATGATGTTCTAGTAAACAGATATGTTATTAACGCGCAAAAAGTGAAGACTAGAAAACGTCCTAATTGGGACGTTTGCCTTTAGTAGTTTTACGTAGTAATACGTTTTGCGTAATTAAAACATCTAGTTATCCCTTTTACTTATTGTTTTTATCAAGCTATCCTTTTTACTTTTAACGAAATGTAAAAAGAAACTAAAATAAACGGTCCCCGGCGCGACACACTTTTTTCTGTTGTTTAGTATGGATATAACATATCTGTTTATTAGAATATCGTTGACCTGTACTGTAATTATACATATAATCCTTAATTTTCCAGTCGTCATACCAGAACTCTAAAGACATCCTGTGTGTATTTCGGTGAGACAATTATTTTTTGGGTGCTAACGTAATAACAGTTCTTAAAGTAATAATCTATACCATAATATCAAAACACATAATCCTCATTGATTTCGCTGGAAGTTAACCTGTACTATTACTTTATTAATTGCATGAATTCCTCCATGCTTAGAAACGTTTTATTTTATATGTTACATGTGCCAAATATTTCTGATTATGCAATGGATATGGAAATAGATGTCAACCATAAACAAAATGTATTTAAAAATGAAATCCACGGAATGAGGAACTGACAACTGTAAACGCCATCACAGTGGACAGTTCCTGTAAAACGAGGTCGTGTGGCAATCCTATTTCAGGCAGTATTTCCCGTCCATATAATACTTTAAGATATGGGGAAGCTCTAGAAAGTCCGGTTTTTCTCCTTTTTCTGCGCTCGGCGGATGTCATTAGGCACCAATGCCAACTTTCATCTTTTTCTGTCACGACGTGTTTCTGTAACACAACACTCATTGCTCTGTTTCGTACATAACTATCTGCTAGTTATTTTTATTTATTACTTGAAACTTATTAGTATTGCAGATATGTCGAGCTTGCTAATAAAGATCCGTACTTGGTCATATTCATTTATTGAAAAAAACGTTAGGTGAGTTTTTATTCGACTCTTATTGGAAATACTGCAAGCTAACATTGGTTGTTCTGCTCGATTTAAATCGAAGTATTTTTATTTTCGAAGCTGATTTACGATGCTTTTCAATAATCTAATGGAGTTGACCGAGAGATCGCTACCTTTATTGAGAGCGTATTTCTCAATCAAGGATACAATTTTATATAGGTTACTTATCTCTAACTGAAGATGGATAGCTTCTTACCTCTAATCTACATAAGCATTTTGGCTTCTGATAACCGCGATGTTTTCATTTTATAGTGTTCTTTCTAAGACCTTCTTAAGTAAAGTAGCCTGTCACTCGGAAACGTGTCCAATGTTTTTTCTACATCACAGGTACCTAGTAGGAACGCCTGCCCTATATGGGTCATCTGATGCGAAATGGTCATTGTCCAAAGACATTAGCGCTGTCAAAAATATTGACCATTCATTACATTGCCATTGCACCACTAACCTTGGAAACTAAGGTATTATTATCCCATCTGTCTGTAGTTACACTTATTTATTTATATTATTTAAGTATTGCTGTTTGGTAGCAGAATACCTGATGAGTAGTTGGTACCTACTCAGACAGAAATAAACAAAGTCCTATCACCAAGTAAAATAATTAATCTGATAAACGCATTGTCATACTTAAATAAGAACTAGTAAACGCTATGTGAAGTATATGTAATATGTTGAAGCGTAATATTGAAGTCTAACAGATATTTGGTATATCTGTTAGACTCAAACAACTATGCATTGAAGGTTTATAGATCAGTGGATATATGATATGAGTGGATCAGATAAGACTGCAAACTATTTTTGTATTTATCAACATAATACAGTTGCCATAAACATAATAAAATAAATTGAAAACACTTCACCTTAATTTATTTGTCATATTGTCACTAGATCAAGTTCCGGTTTTACTCGAGAGAATTTTATAAAAAACTTTATTTACCGTCATCCCCATTTTATGACATCAAATTATGAATTAAAAAAGGAGTAAACGTCCTTCCCGGAAGTCAAACTATCTATATACCAAATAACAATCTAATTCGGTTTAGCGGCTTAAGAATAAATTGATATTAGACGGCGTCACTTTCGCATTTATATTATTTAGACTGCAGATGTAGAGGCATAATCCGTAAAAATAACTGACAATCGCTGACACTTTGCAATTTAGGCCAGTAAGAGTTATTATTATGACGTTTCAATTAAAATAGAAATAAAAGTTCTGCACGAGCTGCACCGAGTAAGAAAGAGTTTCGTGTAATAATATTTTTATAATACATTAATTGAAAACAGTTTTCGTAAGAAATTCGCTATCATTATAACATAGCATAATACAAAGCCGCTGTCTGTACCTATGTATGTTTAGATCTTTTAAATTATGCAACGGATTTTGGTGCAGGTTTTTTTTTTAATATATAGCGTGATTCGAGACTAAGGATTTTGTATATAATACATAGACAATATTATAAAGAAACACTGATAATTTTAAAAGTTTCTAATTTAATTACGTAAATATACAAATTCTGTAGAATATCTATGTAGTATAAAGCTGTATTGAACACACTCGAAGCCGGGACGGGTTGCTAGTACCTATCAGATAAGATCTAAATAGTTAAACTAATGTAAGGTAACTTTTATGTTTATATTTTATAATAAACAAGCTGTAGACGACTGTAACTACCAGAAGAAAGTTGAATATATATGAAGTACTTGCAAAACTTATTAAATACATTATGCTTTCATAAAAAGCAGCGTTACAAATATATAATGGCCAGGGCATATCGAAAATGTAAATTAACTCGTGTTAATTTACATTTTCGATATGCTCAGCTGTATCTGCTAATTTGGTTGTCATCTGACCAAATTGACCTCATACTGTTATTTTGTGTCCAGTTACGTAAGACAGATGAGCTGAGATGGCCCAGTGGTTAGAACGCGTGCATCTTAACCGATGGTTTCGGGTTCAAACATCGAAATTCTGCCACATGTGCATTCCACCAACCCGCATTGGAACAGCGTGGTGGAATATGTTCCAGACCCTCTCCTTAATGGGAAAGGAGGCCTTAGCCCAGCAGTGGGAAATTTACAGGCTGTTACTTTACTTTACTTTTCTTTACGTAAGAGACTTTTTTAATCTCGACTGTCGACGTCTTCCCTTAAAATTGCCGCCGCTTCAAAAGCATTACGACATAATAAATAATGCGAAACTTTTTCTTAATTGCTATCAGACACTTTTTTAATACGACCACCAACAATAACATTGGAATAGATTTTTTATTTTGGTTTTCATTATTTGTATTGTGGACATACTTTTGAATCTTGGGTTGGTGTGTTTAACCCTATTCCGATTTTTAAGTAATTCTTTAAAAAAATCTATACTTACTATTTTTTACAACCGATTTCATAAGTGTATCCAAAATAAATGTATTAATTACGTTAAAGTATTGAATATTTCCGAGTATGAATACAAATACAAAGCGAAATTGCCTTTGCGCACTAATCCCTACAAGGTTGAACTTTTGAAATTATTATACTAACAAAAATGAGTCAATATATACAGATTGTCTTCCTTTCAGTGATCATTGAACCAGCTTTTAAGCTTGAAAATAATAAAATGAAATATTCAACCACTCACAGTCTTAAATGATAACACATGTCATTTAAAAAGCTCTTAATAAATATGATTATATTCGATACTGACTTTTGCAGCTCACTGTATTATAGAATTAAAATTAAAAACAGAATACAAATTTCCATTAAAAAAAAATCAAACAATGATTTCTTATTGTACACACATTGTCTTTAGCCTCTGTGTTTAATGTGTTATTTGAACTATTGATAGTCAGTTAAACTATTTATAATCTCCTTATAGAATTCAGTTCAGTTGCGAACTGAATAAGTTTCCTTTCATAAATAATTGTTATCGTCACAGACGCTGTCTGCGACTCTGTATCTGAGTCGTCGCGTCGGCAGCCAGCCGACCGTAGCGGTGTATGATATAATTAACGTCAAAGTTTCTTTAAAAAAATTAACGATACATTTATTACAAATGCATTACACTAACTAACGCATTGAAATGAAAAGCTTTTAATACTCCGTACAGCTTAAGAACATTAACAAATCAATAATTGACTTAAACCTCTACTCGAAACTGATAAGACAAATATATACCTATAGCTATCCTTGTCTACAAAACAAAAGAAAGCGTTACAGTCATGTAGAGTAAAATAAAGCAATCATGTCTCAAATTGAGGGAGTTATCAGAAATATAATAATTTTAGAATCACAGTAGGAAGTAGGCTAAAGTCTAAAACAATTATCTTTAATTTACAATAACAATCAATCTACCACAAAAGAAAAACATTTAGTCTACAACACATATAACCATCAATAATGACATTACACCGTAATAATTGTAATCGCGATCTCAATGTGTCAG
The DNA here is from genome assembly GCF_905220365.1 of Vanessa cardui. NCBI lineage: Eukaryota > Metazoa > Arthropoda > Insecta > Lepidoptera > Nymphalidae > Vanessa > Vanessa cardui. Next base: position 488,691 of record NC_061127.1, on the reverse strand, counting down.
CCACGAATCTCCCGCCTTTTTTTAAGGGAAGTTGTGTGACTTCACGCAGATGTTGCTTGTTTATTTCAACAATAATGTATTTAGAATTTCAAAATGAGATGATGGGTAATTATAATTATTCAAACAAAAGTGTCAAGTGTTACTATCGTCATACAGGTGAGCATACCTGCCAAATCCATTTTTGCAGTGTTATATATACCATGTTTATCCTTAAAGAAAACGATGGGGTCTAACAAAAAAACACAATAAAGTAAATACTTTTTCTCAGTTTAACAAATTAGCTTAGATATTGTTAACAAATACAATACCACTATCAAATCACATCAACTTTATTCAAGTAGGCATTTACGAGTACTTTTAAATTGTCATTTTACAATTAAGTGAAGCTACCACCGGTTCGGAAAGTAGATTCTACCGGGAAGAACCGGCAAGAAACTCAGTAGTTATACTTCTTTAATATTTAATAAAAACAAATTCATGTTAGTTAAATACAATTATTTAAATTAATAGTAATCACACATGTAAATAAAAAAAATGCAGAATGAACATTCTTTATTCGTTTCAGCATAAACATATTTCACACGCATTTATTTTTATATATAAAATAAGCGATACATTCTCAGTACCCAAATGAGTTCATGTAATACGAAATAGTTTGAATGTAATATTACTACTACGTAATATCGATTGAAAATCGATATTTTATTTCGAATACGATTTAAGAACGAATATAGACTCATCTGCGAGACGAATCGTCTCTGATTGCTGTGTCTATTTAAATCTATAGCTTTTTTTAATACCCATGGTATTTTATAATCTCAAAATTATAGACCTTATCGCATCTCACATAGAGTCTAAAATTATAAGATATTAATATAAAACGTGATCAAATGTGTCCATGATATTGATACTACAATATTATGATTGGAAAACGTCCTTAATAGATAAAATTTTACGTTACGTACTAGTAGGTACGCAAGGTAAATAAAAACACAATCATTTTTAGGTTTATAATAATTCATTGAAATTATAGCATAAGTATTAGAATTTACGATGCTGAATAACTAATAATAAAAAACCAGTCATTCTCAATAGTTGCAAAATTGTCTGCAAATGCTTATCCAATGATTAAGTAATCCTCACCGTTTTTGTTTGGACAAAATCTCGCAAAAACGAAAAAGAACCTCTATGCAACGAGAGCAGGGAGAAAGTCAAATAAATATAATATAATATTAACTGAAAGAAAATGCAATATGAATAAAAACGCGGACGCAAAACTTAAAAACAGAATAATATATATTTTTTTTATTTTATGGTACACCATCACCCATAGACAATGACAGTGTAAGAAATATTAACTATTCTTTACATCGTCAATGTGCCACCAACCTTGGGAACTACGATGTTATGTCCCTTGCGCCTGTAGTTACACTGGCTCACTCACCCTTCAAACAACAATACCTACTGAGTACTGTTATTTAGCGGAAGACTAACTGATGAGTGGGTGGTACCTGCCCAGACGGGCTAGCACAAAGCCCTACCACCAAGTGAATAATAATATGTATAAACAAAAACAGAATATTGTAAGCAGTTTTCATGTTTTCATTAACAACTGAGACTGCTGTTGTTGCAGTCTGTAAATTTCCCACTGCTGGGCTAAGGCCTTATCTCCCTTTGAGGAGAAGGTTCGAAACATATACCCACAATGCTGTTCCAATGTAGATTGGTGAAATACACATATGGCAGAATTTCTATGAAATTAGACACATGCATGCTTCCTCAAGATGTTTTCAGTATATTCAGTGATTGTTGCCTGGGTTTTAAACCCGCAATCATCGGTTAGGATGCACGCGTTCTAACCACTGGGCCTTATCGCCTCTTTCATTACCACCCTACAAAAACTCAAAAGTAACGTGACATTTGCTTGTCATCGGAGCTATGATTAGACGATGGTGACAAGGAGTGTTGGTCATGACTAAGGTCACGTAAGCAATTTTGATATTACTGGATTTGATTTTACTATTGAAATTTGTTTTGGTATTCTTTCATGTATGATCTCGCTTTTGGTTGCCTAAAATATACTATATTCGTTTCAAGAAAACAATACTTAGTAATCTATTCTAGCAAGTATCACATATATAGTAAAGACAACATCTAATATTATACCACAAAGTCCTTGATATATTTTCTAATATGCTGTCCGGTCTATTTATTATCTTGAAGTTCGATAGTCCCTTCATAATGTTTTAATAAAGTGGTTTACACCTAGTTTACTACTTCGCAGAGTTAACACAAACTTATCAAACACAAATATAAATTAAAAATAGTGAGTATATAAATCTTGACTGCGCGGAATGGTGGCAAGAATGCTAGCAGCATTTCCCCGTTGAATCGCAATTCCGATTTCCGATCCTCTTGAAAAAAAAACGAAAAAGCCCTCCTGTCACCGGTGAAATTAAAAAAAAAAATTATACTCATGTCAAAAAAACATTAATAAATAAAAGATATTAAAAATAATTTTAAAAAAGCGTGGGATAGTATTTATTGATTTGGGCGGTTTTATAAAAAAATAATTTTTCTTTACTAATACTCTCTAAAACGGTTGAAAAGAGTAACTACGGAATTTCTTCTTGGTAGAGTCTACTTACTAACCGGTGACAAGTTTACATGTAATTCAACACTGAAAAATGACGAGTCAAAATTGCTTTTATTAAGCTACTTGAATAAAGAATATTTTATATAAATAAATGAATAAACAATAGTCATTCGAAAGTCAACCAGTTACAATAAATACTTCCCGAGCACTAAGTCTTCTCTGACACGTGTTATTGCGAAAACCGTAAATAATAAAATTAAAAACCTTAAAACAAATTCGATATTTAAAAATCACCTGCATCATATCTTAACGGTTTTTATATTTACGATATGTTCACTGTGAATTCCAGATGTAAATAATGTTTCAATTCGCCGGCTGTCAATAACTTTATCATTTTTGTGTCACGCCATTTTTAATCGTATTTTGAAAGTTGTGGGTATAAAAGCGAATGAAAAATAATAAAATTTCAAATCGTTCGTTTCGCATGTCAATGTCTTGGCCGCCATTTTTAGGTTAGTAGAGCGTACCCTTTATTTTTTACTTGTACGCATCGCTAATCGGATTAAGCTAATCGACGTAGACAAGTTTTTATAACGATTTGAAATTTATAAGTTAAAGTACTACTATCATATTGTACCACACAAAAATGATACCTATAATATTTGGGGTTACATTTGAATCAATCGTGCGTTCATTGACAACTCCAAAATAAAAATATTAGGGATGTACCTAAATTAATGTAAATATTTATACTAATATTAAGAGGAAAAATTGTTTTTTTTTTTATTTATTTGACATAAATGTAACTGATTATCCAACTCTAAAGTTATTTCTGATTGCTATAGCGTATAAATTATATTAATATTATAAAGTTATCTTCGTTCATAAACAATGTATTGATAGTTTATTAATATTTTAATAAAAATGTCTAAAATACTAAATTTATCCTTCGAAAAGTAAAACCACATTTAGTATATATCCCTAAATGAAAACTAGTTTAATCATAAACAAATCATGCGTCATATAATTAGCTGGTTAGTAGGATATTGGCAACATCTATGGTCCATTGCAAATCCGTTCTGCGGTTCTCACTCTCCATTGCTTGAGATAGGGTTCTCACATTGCCGGAACCGCACCATTAAAAAGAAATCTGTTGATATAAATATTTACGATAAAATAACTTTATTAGTTGTGGTATAGGTTTCATAAACTTACTCATGCGGTCACTCTGGTAAAACGATAGCGTGTATTGAGAGTGGCAATCGAAGCGTAAGAGATAGTAAACAGGGGTCTCCTAGTCGATTAGCGAGTTTTCAATCAGCGTAACGTACTTATACATTTCATAGAGGAGCATGGTTCTAAAGCTATTCACTGGTGAAAACTAACCATTTGCTAAATTGTGTTTTTAATTTGGCAATGGCTTCTCATATTTATTATGATCGATTATTTTCAGAAGAGTCAATAGCAAATTATCCTATTGTTGACAAATGATCTAATAATTTACCTAGTAATTATACAGGCATATAGGGTAGGCAGGACAGCAAATGGGACACGTGATGACAAGTGGTCACGACTGACCATAGACAATGGCGCTGTAAGAAATATTAAAAAATCCTTACTTGGAAAATATGTCACCGATCTTGGACACTACGAATGTCCTCTGTACATGTATCCACACTGGGTCACTCACCCTTCAAACCGGAATACAATTATCCTGGGTAGGTACTGCTGTTTAGCGATAGAATATCTAATACTGACGTACCAGATGGGATAGCACAAAGTCCTACCACCAAGTATAAAAGAACAAAAGAACAAAATTGACTTCAAAATACAAAAATTAAATATACTTAAATAGTACAAATATAAGTACAAGACTAATAACAAAATTATTGTAACAAGTTCTTTCCCCTGGGGCACTAGACAATCCAGTATAAGGACAGGTTGTAGTTACACTGCTTGTTTTAAACTGTGTTATTATATACATATTCATTAACAAACCGTTTAATAAACAATATGAATGTAAACAAGAACGTTAACCCACAAAATTGAATAAATATAGTTGTATATATAATACTGTCAGTAATCGGCTTAAAATCATTTTAACTGATATTAGTGATTTAACTTCGACAGTAATAGTAATGTACTATTATTTTACGGTAATATATTATATATAATAAGACCCTGTATTGCCCGCCGAATGTCGATACGAACAGACAAATTATCACTGGCTACATGCCAGCGTATGCAGTAGTCAGTGGAGCCCGCCTACCGTGCTTAGACTTTGTAATTATGACTTGGTACGCTGCGGAGCCTAAAGGCTTCAATTAACTGTTAAATGCTTAGAATAGTTTAGTCGAATAATTTGATAGTACAACTTAATATCGGTAAAGTTTTCAATGGCTATAAAATATTCTTCGACTCATCATTTGTTTGCTATTGTTTCTAATGGCTACCTTAAATCTATGCAAATCCCGTGCACCTCGGTTGAAATGTTAGCTTGATCCAATAATAAGGTATTTTTCTGACAAAAATTTTGCAGCTCTAGATCTGGAAGTTGGCAGGGTGTACACGATGTCATATATCTGAATTCTTTCGGTCTTGTCAACGGATCGGATTATGGGTAAGATTACACTTTGGTATAAAACAATGTATATTTAACAAAGAAGCATATGTTTAATTGGAATATATACATCGAGTCTTGTTATGAATGTAAAAAGAATATTTTTTTTTACACTTTCGTGTACATATTTTCAAGTGTTAAGGAGTTCCTTCGTCTGGATTAATAATGTCAAATCATGAAGAAGTCAAGCTTAGATAAAATAGCATTGCCATCGAAACAAAACCAACAAGAACAATTTCGTATCCGTAGGAGTCTAATTCAGCCTGTAAGATTTCACCCAAACAAACAACGTAAGTGAAATAAAAGCTTTAATAAATAATTCAACATTATTTTTTTATCGCTGTTCGTATAAGCTGGTTCTCAATTTGTACATGGTAATGATATAATTAAAAGATTGAACACTCAGAGAAAGTAATAGCTGCAATTTCCTGAGCGACGCGTGTCGTGCGCCTGCTCAGCCCAACTAGACTGGAAACAAACATTATAATTCCGTCTGTCACTTGTTTTTTTTAATAAAAACAAGTGTTTCATTGTAATTTATAAATGGAACTTTTCTTTTTAATTTCGAATGACGCGTCATTGGTGAGTCATATGCGACTGTATTCGGGGATTTCTTTTCAATTACTATTAATAATATTATAATTTGTCTAACAGACGTGTTTTCCATGCCTTGGTGAATCTGTTCGATTTCGATTTCGATTTTATTTCCTGCTAACTAAACGGAAAGTAATTAATAGAAGTATGTGTGGGGATTTTTTTTAGGATACAATTAATTTCCCATAACCTATATATACTAAACATTGAAAGTGCTAATCTCAAAAACTACGAGTTAAAATGCGTAGATAGTTCTTTGTTAAAGGTTTATCTACGCATTGTAAGTTACATATACAACTCCAAGGAGTAGAGCAGTAACCATAAACGTCAGTCAATCTAGCAAACTGCAGGCAAGTAGGTATACACTAGCAAGTTTGTATGAAATATAATACTAATTTAACGCAAATTCAATCATGGGTCAGGTCCTTTATTTATAAATTTACATATACCTACGTACAATATAACTTTGGAAATTAAATTAATATCGATGTAGCGGTCACAAGATAAAATGAAAAAGTATATCTAAATCGGTTTTAATTTCAAGTATGATTGGATAACTCCAATAAAATGTAAACATATTTGTTTCAGATCAATGTCAGACAAAGGTTTTCTGTAAGTAAAACTTGGACACTGCGACGGTTCCCAGTACCCCGTCTGCTCTCTCCACTTCTGCTTGGTTAATATACAAGTGCCAGAATTTCTTCCGAAAAAGGCATTCTTGTTGATGTTTTTTTTTTTTCACCGCTTTCATGCATATTAAGCACATGAAAGATCCACGATTTGTACCCTCAACTTCGCTTATGTTTAAAACGTTCTAACCACTGAAACACGTTGTCAGAAAATAGCAAAAAACAATTAAACACACATATAGATGTTTTAAAGGATAAAAGAGTTGCGATGTAGGTATATTTTAATATTAATACTATTCTATTGCAATTCACTGAAATGGCTCGTATTAGTTTCAAATACATTACCCATTATGTATAAAACAATTCTAGATTAATGACATGTTATATTAAAATGTAATGTTCATGATTTGAATGCAGATTGAGACGAAGAAATGCAGCCTCAGTGGGTCGGGCAATCTGCGTCATGGCCGTGTAATCACAGTCAATCAAATACGTGGTACATATGGAAATGATCGGATGAGTCTCATGGCTAATCCAGAGCTCGTACGATTGTAACCAACCTTTTTGCTTAGTGATACATTAAGTACACGTTCATTCGTATACCACATATATAAAACTAGCGACCCGCTCCGGCTTCGCACGCAATGTGGACACTAAATATACTACTGAATGTCTTACAACATTCACAGCTTATTTGTCATTAAACAATACAAAACGTTATGTATCTTAAAATATGAAAATATTCATTTGTTTCATTCATTCAAGTGTTAAAATAAGTCACTGATTTAAATTGTTCAGTTCATTATTTCCTAAATTACCTTAATAGTTATTTAAAGCCTATTCTAATTTCCAATTGAAGAAAGAAGTAACGAGTATTCTACACACTTCTTGATTTATGTCTTTATTTATGATAAAACACAAGTGCTATAATTACTTACATCCCTTTAATTCTGTAAATAAAATTCCGATTCCGTGTTCCGATAACAGCTTCCTCGATATTCATAACGCCGTTCTTTCATGAATCAATAATGAATATCATGACTTCTCAGGAAACCACGGCTTTGAGTGAGCCAGTCTGGTCTCCAGGAAACAACGGTTACGAATCTGTCCGGTGTACTCGACTCATGAGTCGAGATGGCCCTGTGGTTAGAACGCGTGCATCTTAACCGATGATTGCGGGTTCAAACCCAGGCAAGTACCGCTGATTCATGTGCTTAATTTGTCTTTGTAATTCATCTCGTGCTCAGCGGTGAAGGAAAACATCGTGAGCAAACCTGCATGTGACAAATTTCATAGAAATTCTGCCACATGTGTATTCCACCAACCCGCATTGGAACAGCGTGGTGGAATATGTTCCAAACCTTCTCCTTAAAGGGAGAGGAGGCCTTTAGCCCAGCAGTGGGAATTTACAGGCTGTTGTTGTTGTTGTTGTTGTCGGTGTACAGGTCACCACGAAGACATCAGATGTTTTTCTACCAATCAGCATTACTTAGTAGGTATTATTGTGTTCCAGTTTGAGCCAGTGTAGCTGCAGGCACAATTGACATAACATCTTAATTTCCATGGTTGACGCATTGACTATGTAAGGAACACAACACACTTATCATCATTGTGGCTCATTTGTGCAACCGCTTACCTATTACATAAAAAAGCTTATTCAAGCTTTCCATTGATATCGCAATCTTATTTGCCTTTACTCTTCTTGTGGTTGGGATAGGTTATAGTTTTATTCATCATCAAATCGTTACATCCCATGAAAATTACTTTAGAATTACGATGTATAATATAATAAGCAGTCGTGTTGTGACTTTAAAGATTATATATTCCCTTCACACTAATTAACATATCCTTATAATAAACACACGTAAGAAAATGCAAAAATAAAACCGTAGACTTGTATACAAAACCGATGCGTGTACTTATATACGCGCGTGAGAAGTTGTACTTCTTCACAATAATTAAAAATATTTTTTAATTGCTGGCAAATAATTAATAACAAAATAATAATAGTCTGTAGGGAATATATCATATCAGTAAAAAATAATGAAGTAGTAAAGTTGTCTAGTTCTACATCTCATTATGTTTTATTCTTGTCTATTATATTTGACAATAAAGTATAGAAAATAAGCTACATTACAGTTATATGCCGAGTTACTCTGTAGTAATAATAATAAATAATTTACATAAGCCACTTACTAACAATATAACAATACATTTAATAAGAAATATAAATTTCTCCTCTTATAGGACTATTATGACACAAATTTAAACGTTCACGGTTTAAACTTGTAACAAAATAATCATAGTAAATTAAGACAAGGTGTAAAGTTGTCTATTTCGAGCGGCTTGACGCTTAAGTGGCGTTCTATCTCATCAAGTAGTTTTCACGCTAGGGACCCTGTTCACGCGCATCATAATAATTCACACTCAATTTTTTTTCATAACAAGACAGAAGAAGTATAAATTCGTTCTATTAAATGTATATTCGTATTTCTCAAAACGGCGTGCTGATTCTTAACTCTTATGTAGCTATAGCGATAGCTCGCCTATTTATAGCAGAGCTATCGTGTTCCTGACACTTGAATAGAAAACAAATATTACATATGCACATGTTTACTTTGTTTTTTTTATTTTTTGTCCGCCAGTATGTAAAAATATCTCAAAGCGTGAATACAATTTCACCGACTGAAATTTCACCAAAACCGATGAAAGTCAACGTTATAATCGCGTGACGCATGCACTAAGACTCTATTCGTGCTACAGAGTTTATAAAATCGAACATAATTATAAAAAAAAAAGAACCGGTTTTGACTATTCCGTTTTTTAGAAAAAAATCCATAAATTTAACGACATTTAGCGAAACTGGCAACATAGTAATGTGAGGCGTTCTACTATCACACTTATAATTATATAATTATACATTTTGTACTTTGAAATTGTTCTATTGGCTTTATTGCATTTTATATTTTGTAAAATAGATTTTATATTTTGGATTAATATATTTGAAAATGGAAAAGAAATGATTAAGTCACATTAAAAATAATATTTAACTCAACTTAAAAATCAATAATTGCAACTGGCACAGGATATAATAATGACACAGGCATACTCTTCAAACTCAAACTCCATCGAAGTAGCCTGATAAATAAGCTCTAAATCTTCTTCAAATCATTTAAAAAAAATTCCAATATTTAAAGGTTATAGTTACCTTTTAAATTAAATATAAGCCCAACGCCCTATCCTCGTGCATTTAATTAAATATCTTGTCAAATGTATATTTGAACCAAGCGGTCCAAACTGTAAGGTAACGGCAAATTTAATTAGAAGATAACGTTTAAATTAATATGTTATTTATGATAAGGATTAATACTCTGCGACGACGAAATTACCCTAAATATGCCGATCATTTTTTTCATTCATCGAACTTGTTGATAATCTTATCGCTTACTTTCCTAAATATTTTTTGCGGTCTAACAATTTAGTATCAATGACATCAAACATCTCAAATGTAGACGGAATGGGCGCACTTTCGCCATTCTGACAGACGTGAGTCTACCTATCGTCCATATTCGACAGAATTTCCAAAGTTTCAAAGAGGTTCAAAGAAAAGAGGTAGAAAGACAAAAGAGTCGCTCTAGAATAATTCATATTACTCAACTTTGTGGATAGCCACATTCTTTTGTGATTTTCATTTGTCATTTATTAAAATATAGAAGATAAAGTTATACCACCCGCATTCTAAATAGCATATTTTTCATAAAATGTCATCGATGTCGATCGTTTTTTAGTAAGTATTCAGACGGACAAATGAGGCACATGGTGACATCTTTTCTGCAAGAAATATTAACCATTCCTTGCATCGCCAATGCGCCATCAACTTTGAGATCTAAAATGTTATCTCTTCTAGCTCAAGGATATTTTATTAAAGATATATAAATAATATAGGTGATAAAATAAATAATTTTTGATCAATCTCGGACATTAGCATATCAAAAATAAATTGCTTATAGTTGCTTATAAGTTATTATATCATATACTTTATATGTGGAAGTTTGTGTTCAAAATTAAAATTAAGCAATGAATTATTAACAATCAACATAGTCAGAAAACTATAAAGCTTTAAAGTAAAAAGGTACGTTTAGAACGCATAATGCTTAATATAATAAATTTTATTACTACGACTGCACTACTTTCATTTAAATGAAATAAGGATAAAGGTCAAAAACTTCACATTAAACTTACATGTTATATATGTTTGTGTTATATCAAAAGTGCTTGTAAAGTGTTTTTCATTAATGTGTTTTCAGATTTTATACGTATTAAATTGATGTGCAGTTGATTCGTCACGGTAGCATAGCATGCGTAAGCGATCCCGTGGCGTCCGCCGAAAGACGGAGAGGGTACCGCTGGTGTTTTAGTGGGTAAACCCGGTGTGCTTTGTCGCACTCGGCGTTCAGGGCTAAAAAAAAATGACGTGCAGTTGATTACATAGTATCATTATACCATAGACAAATTACTGCCACTGCTTGATTTCTTCTCCTAAAGACGTGTTAAAGATTGCTAAGCCATAATCACGATAATATCTAATATAATTTCGGCATCGCTCGTCTAATTTAACTATTTTTTTTTATTATTATTATTGAATACGAATAATTAATTTAATTATTAGTATGCATAGTATATTCAAGTTAAAATAGGGAAGATGCGATATTTTTATTTTTGTATTTTAAAGAATAGACCAAACCAAACCCTATAGAATAGACCAACAGTATATTAAAAAATTAAAACATTTAAACATTCATCTCGACCTTTACATTATTTATAAAAGTTAAAACCAACTATGGATACTCCGAAAAAAACGCGTGTTCACGTATGTTTTGTGCTAAAACAATTTTTACAATTAAAGTGTATTTAACCTGGTCCTTCTGACACAAAACTGAAAAAATTTTTGGTATCAAACTTTGAAGAGAAATCTGGAGTCTGCTTTGACAAACCTAACTTCTATTTTTATTCGCAAAACGCAATTAATTTTCGTTTCAATTATCACTTTTTTTATAACTATAAGCTGAAATAATACGACTATAAATAGTCGGAACAGGAGTGACGTCACTGAACGCTTTTTAGTGATTTGAAATCCGTTCCGTTTCACGTTACTTTTAATTCGTAATGAATTAAAAAAAACAACATTATATAAAATGTAAACGCTGCAGTAAGCCTTCTTTCAGACTTTTTTAACATTTTAATAGGAAAATTTTCATAAATATTTAATTTGCATGTTCCCTATTATTTTAACATAGACTATCATTTAAGCTATACGAATACACCAACAGATGTTATAATTTGCATACATTATCATATATTGGATGAAAAAAATGCCATATAAAACTAAATAATTAAATATTTAGATTATAAGGAGTATTTGAAGGAAGGAAGGAATGAATTAAAAATTATTTTTAAAATATAATAAAATTAATAACTTGTTATTTAAGTAATAATTTTCAATTTATCAGTCTTCATTCTTGTTATGTTTTCAATAATATAGTCAGATGAACAAGTAATATAGACTTGAACATCGATAAAAGTATTGTTTTTCTCTATGTATAAATATTGTCAATAGAGGCTGTAATGTAGAGACTAGAGACAGAGAGGTTGTCTATGCTACTTTAACTTAAACATAATATGGCGGAGGCGGTGCGAATTGTCACTTTCTTGTGTACAATGTTTATTATTTTTTAATTGGAAAATTGAATAAACTCTCAAAATGTCTTCAACGGAGCCGTCTCAAAACAAAACATGGGAGCTTTCCCTTTATGAGCTTCATCGTACACCACAGGAAGTGATAACGGATGCCACCGAAATCGCGGTATCCCCACGTAGCTTACACAGTGAATTAATGTGTCCCATTTGCTTGGACATGCTTAAAAAGACTATGACTACTAAAGAATGCCTCCACAGATTTTGTTCAGACTGCATCATAACAGCTCTTAGGTCTGGTAACAAAGAGTGTCCTACCTGCCGCAAGAAACTCGTATCAAAACGATCTCTAAGGCCCGATCCTAACTTCGATTTGCTTATATCGAAGATATATCCGAGTAGAGATGAATATGAGGCACATCAGGAGCGTGTGCTAGCTAAAATAAACATGTCACACTCTCAAGCTTCGCTAGTAAACTCCATAACTGAAGGTATAAAGCTGCAATCACAAAATAGACCACAAAGAGCTAGGAAAAACCACGAAGATAATATGAATGCTTCCAACTCTAATGGTAATTCGGAACCAGCCCAAAATGGGAGCAGTTCATCCGTACCCAAGGATACTACGTCAGCAACAAGCAATCCAACTCCACCTGGTCAATCTACATCGAACCCTGCTTCAGTGAGAAGCACGCCATCCCCAGTCCCATCAAACGTTAGTTCTATATCAAAAAACACGAGCACAACTAAAAGAGCAAAATCTATCTTAACTTCAGAACGAAGTGAGGAGAGTGAATCTAGTGATGGCAGGTCAGTTTCTGAACGATAACTTTGAAATACCATTTAAAAAAATCATTTGTAGCTTTAAACTGTAGATTTTACTGCTATCAAAAGATTTAAACCCACTCACATTAATTTTACTCAACTTAATAACAAGCTAAGATCATTTACTAAACTATGAATATTATGACACTTGTCACAGCCATGGAATATTACAGATGTGATTTGTTTAATTCAAGTGGCTCTTCATAAATTGATGAAATCTTAAATTGTCATACTCTACATTTAAAATATAGTTCACATTCTTTTACCTATATTGAAAGTCTTTACTTATATTTCAATCTGTAATACCATAAAATTAAAAAAAAAATAGAAAATAGTCTTTACATATTAGACAATTTATAAACTTGAGTCTTTGTCATAAAATTATCAATTGAATAAACATTCTGCATATATTAGAACTGAGTTCAAAAACATAAGCTCCAACATTTGATAATAATTCGATATTCATTTTCACACACTTTATTTTTGTCAGTTTTAGGTAGCCTGACTAAAGTAAGTTACCATCCATATACATTGGCATGGTAAGAAATATTAACAGTCGCATGCACATCACCAATAAGCCAGCCTTGGTGACTTAGATATTTACATTCCTCGTGCCTGTGGTTAAAATTTACCTTATACAGCTACATTTTATACTCAAAATTCTAAGTGTGTTGTAAGCATTTTATGGTGTTTGTATTTGACTTATACCAATTTTAGAACCGAAGGTGAGAATTCAATGGACACAGAAGGGGAAGGGGAGCCACTGAACCCAAACGAAATAGAGTTGGTGTTCAAGCCACACCCCACGGAGATGACGGGAGACAATCAGCTCATGAGAGCACTGAGGGACAGCTCAGTCCGGTATCTAAAAACAACTGCTAATGCTTCAGGTATGGATACAGATATTCAGATATATCAAATATAATTGTTCTCTGTATAAATACAGAAATGATAATCTATGACACAAAATTATCACTATTCACCATAAAACTTTCTGTATTAAATAAGTGTATGCTTAATATTCTATTTACTTATTTTCAGTTTTGTCTACTTTGATATAATATATCACAGAACTATAATTATATTTTCTCTTTCCAGTTGACCATCTTAGCAAGTACTTAGCAATGCGTCTTACGCTAGATTTAGATGCAGAGCTGCCAGAAGCATACCGTCTCCTCAACTTTTGCATTTACGTAGCTCCATCGCCTGGTCAGTTTGTGCCACTTGCTGGCTCACAAACTTTAAGGCAGATCAATGATAAATTCTGGAAGGTGTGAAATTTTTACCTTTTTTTATTAAAGATATGATTATTTATAAGAAAATATTGTTACAACCAACAAAGACTGCTGAAAACATATAGGACTTTGTGCAAGCCCTTCTGGGAGTACCACCCACTCATCAGTTATTCTACCGCCATATAACAGTACTCAGTATTGTTGTGTCCCGGTTTGAAGGATGAGTTTAGCCAGCGTAACTACGGGCACAAGGGACATAACATCTTAGTTCCCAAGGCTGGTGGCACATTGAGAATGTGAGGAATAGTTAATATTTCTTACAGCGTCATTGTCTATGGGTGATGGTTACCACTTACCATCATGTGGCCCATATGCTCGTCCGCCAACCTATGCTATAAAAAAAAAACTAATATATATGAAATAATAATTGTTATTGAACTTAAATCTTGTTAAAATAAGAAAATTATATAATAATTACCTCTAAGAAACAAAAAGAAGTGTGCCCTTAATAAAGCAGAAAGGCTTTGCCCAGCAATTGGATATTCAAAAGCTATTACTTAACAGTATTTAGAGATTCATATGAATTTGAATAATAAGGATTAATTAACTAAAGTTTTGAACTGATTCAGTATCAGTTCAAAATGTTTGTATATTTATGTAAAATATAATCTAAAAATTTATTCTTTCCTTTTTCTTTTTTAGGTCAACAAACCTCTGGAAATGTATTATTCCTGGAAGAAAACCTAGAAATAATTGCATTTTAGTTGTATGAATAACTAAAATGATAATAGTGCATACTTCTAGTTTTAAGGAAATTTTAAATGAGACATGGACTCTTTTATCATATGATGAAATTTGGAATAAATAGAATATAAATGTGTAATGAATACATTTTAAGCATAACTATCTCTATGAACTCCTATCATAACATGAGTGTTTTAAATCTTATCACTGAAGATATTAATAATGAATTTTTACTATTTTATTCAATAATTACATTAAATAATATGAACGAAGATCTGTTGTGAAATTTATTACATGTAACATATGTACACTTACATATATGTATATTTTTTATTGTATGAAATTAAACCTTCAAAATGTTAAATATTTTTATATATGTTTATTAATAATAATTTAAAACATTTTTTATTTCTCATATATATTATTTCCTGGATAAAAATGTATATTACAAATTGTAATTAAATAAATATATCCTTCATATGTTTTACATAAATAGAAATGCATTCAATTATAACCCATTTTTTAAGCAATATGATTTAATTTTGTAAAATAATAATAAGTATTAGAGGAATGTACAACAGTTGTGCAATTATTATTAAATAATATTCGACCTAAAGGTTGTTTTTTTAATATATCGACTTCTTATCTCTGAAGGTAAAGGTATAAGGACATAAAGCTTTAAAAATAATTTATTTCTCATTTAAAAAACTTACAACACAATAACAAAACAAAAACACATTCTCTCAACACAGTTCAGAATAAACTAGGTACTATGGTGCGACAATAGTATTTTTATTAAAACAATATTCACATTTCTTATCACTAACGAGGTCATATGCATCTCCTTTGTTATTTAAAACACAGATATAAAATCAACACGGATCTTTTCTCCTATTTATTTTATACATGTATGTAGATTCTGTTATAAAACGCGGGAAATATAAACGCCTGGTAAGCAAGGCACAGTGATTATTTAATAAAACGTGTATCAATTATTTTTAGTTGGTGTAAAACGTATTCGAAAAGCGTTATATTCTCTTCTAAGTGCTTTTGTAACTTCTAATTTTAAAGCTCTTAAGACTTCTTCCATTTCTTCTTTATTTTCTGATTCGCGTGTAAGGACTAGTCTTTCCATGATAGCAAAATCTAATTCTTCAACCCTTTCAGCCGCATCGGTCAATCGATCGTAATCTCTCAAGTAGTTACGAAAAGATGAACTGTCTTCATCCCTGTAAGTGAGCAATCTTTCTGTATTTTCCCAAAGATCTAGAACGCGACGACCGTGCCTCATGTTACTAGAAAACATGAAATTTCTAAATAATCGTCGTCCCTTTTCATCGTTGAGAACATTTTCAATTTTATCTGTAAATCGATCTAAATCTGACTTAGTTACGCCCTCGAGATCATCACAGCCGCAGACAGCAAAACAATTATCCATATTTTTGTCATTTGTAAGTCACCTTAATCGTTTCCATATTTCTTATTGATTCCAATATTTTGACATAATACGAAGCTTAATAGGTGCGTTTTAAAATTTTCAACACTGACATCACATTAACCACTTTAGATAAAAGAAGACATTTCATTCATCATAGGTAGGTATATATTAATTAAAGTATAAACACAGCCTATGAATCACCATCTTAATCTTAACCAAAAGGAAGTGAGGTTAAGTTTGCTTAAAAATAGGCTTAGATCATTCACGAGTGAACCGTTTTCAAACGCAAATAAACTTCATTTGTGTGCATCGTCTACGTTTCACTAGTTCACGACACCGAGATAACGTTTATACGCATGCGTAATTTTCTATATCACAGAATATACACTACAACATTTTATTTCATCTTAACGGCGACCAAATAAATTTGTAAAGAACACAAACATGTCTAGATTCTAAAGGTGAATGTATCACGAATGTCGAATACCAATTACATCACGCCAGGTGAAAAAAAACACGTCTTGGCCTCGAATCGCGGCATTCATTCATGGGAAATATCAGGGCAGAGCGAAAACAATGGAGACTCGCCCTCTGAATAACAGCGTACCTCTCGTCTGGTTGATGACTGTTTTATACCTTAGAGTTATATGACTTGACTTCGTAATTTTATCATTCACTTATAAGAATTGCATAATTTATTAGAATAAAACCACATATATGTTACCTACCATTACATAGCAGCCTTTGGTATACGGTTTACGAACAAACGTACGTACAATAGATATTTGATATAGTATGATTATCGTTAGACAAAAAATATGTTTTATATAAGTTGACATACAAGTTTCAATCTACTTCGTAAAAAAGATTACTTGAACAATTTCAAACCGGAATCAATAAAATTATTATTGCTTAAATCGTTCATCTCAGGTAAATTTTATTTATTCGAAAATGATTTAAATAACTTATTTCTATACTAAGTTTTAATTAAGCAACAACTTATTGCAAATTCTTTTGAGGAGAGAATTTTACATTAAGTATCATTGACTAATGAAATATAGATACAAAACAAATTATAAGTAAAAATTACCAAAAAGTAAATAAAATAAACGAATTTAACACTTACTACTTAGGTGTAATATCCTCGATTTAAATAATTTTATATTTCCATCTTATTGAATTTGATTTATAATCAGTGCTAACGATAGTAATTGGGGATGTAATTAATACAATCAAAGGCATAATGAATGTTTTGAAGTTGAAACGATCATATTTAAATCATATACATTGAAAAATAGAAGTTAAAACTGCACCAACTTTGATACAATCGCCTATTGGCGAGATAGCGAAAAAAAAGGAAGAACGATGGAGATAAGATGGAAAGATGTTAATAATTATTAATGAATCTGAATTATTGATTTCATTTTAAGTATATTTTGTAAATTATGAGAATTACTTACTACTACTTATTATACTACTACTACTTATTAGGGTATTGTACAATAAGCTTTGCAACCGCAAAGTAACATTACTATATATAAATTAAGTTACATATATACATATAAAAACAGACTGGCGCCAACGTTATCACATTAAATTAAAACGCAAATTAACAGCTTTTATTGAATTTATTGTGATTCATGTATTTCATGCGTCCTTAAGGAAAGATCTTTATTTACATGCTATTAACAGATACTTTAATTAATAGTAGTAATATATTTAATTCACGTTCGAGAGATTACACTGTTGGTAGTATTATATTTATATTTACCATACATATTACATAAAGTATTATGAAATAGAAGAAAGCTTAACATTGTCCGTTTTACACACATCTTTTATTTCATGATGGTTTTATGCCATTTTATTGAAACCATAACCTCTTTATTATTTGTATGTCTTAGAAATTAGAACTTATATAGTATATATGTATTTTAATAAAGATTTTATTTATAATTATTATTATTAATTATTTATAAATTGTTACTTTTAATTTTATTGAAATAATTTCTATCTTATTAAGGCAAGTTGCAAGTTTCTCGTAATTAAATTTATAATTAACTTGTTTTTTTAATATTTTTGTATATCTGGTGCGAACATTTAACAAAGGTTTCAATCCTCTCCTCAGAAAATAAATACAAAAGTCTTATTAAAATTTTATAGTTTGCATTTATAAGTGCTGCTGGAATACCACAACTACATAATTTATCCACGCCGCCATATGAAAACATACTCTATTGAAACAAATATCAACAATAATATAAGCTTTAAATTTATAATTAAAAAAACCTACAAGTGAAAGGCCATTTTTGTTTATCACTCATTATTTATTGCCTGTTAAGAGGATGAGTGAGCTACTTATACAGGCTCGGTATATACAGAACTCTTAAACTGTTTTTATTTAATGTTATTAATATACTATCGGCATTGTAAAGCACCCTTTTAATTTAGACAGTATTATGTGACTTTTATAAACTTTCATACAATATGCCGTGCTGTTTCGTTTTGGCAGCATTTTATATGTTAATTACGTCGAGATATTTGAAAAATAAAGCAAAAGAGTCACTATATTAGATATATTTTATATATGTAATACAAATATAAACGCCACATAAGCTTTTTCGTCCTGAAAATTAAGTTCAATTAAATTTTCACTTATAAGTCAAGAAATTTTCCAGAATTTTGTATTAGTAATTTTCGATTTTGTATTATTAGATTTTTAATGACTTATTGATTTCAACTTAATACTTATCATAAAGGTAATAATTATGTCAAATATTCTAATTAGATTTTAATAGGCGATAATTTTACTCAAGGGCAGTGACGAACATGACGAAGAGCATAAAATTATTATCCTTAATAAATGTTATTCATTTTAATCGAGGGGTTTTTATTTGGTATAAAATATACGAGATGACAAAGTAAAAAATGCTCTCTTAAAATACAATACCATGTTTTAGTATATCTAAGAAAATAATAATATCATTTCGGCTATTTATTAGAGGGTTTTATTAATCAAATAATATTCATAAAAATAATTTGCATATTAATAAATAAAAAAAGATAATTAGTATTAACAGGAACGTATCCAAGCTAAAAATGTTGCCAACAATGTAAATTTTGAGACGCTGTCATTTCTAACAACTGTCTATGTCGGCCATTTTGTAGGTTTTTCGGCGACCGTAACACGTGTTCTGTAGGTTAAAATAAAATTTTGTGAAAATACTAGTTGCTTTCAGTGTTATTTTGATTTTATTGTTAAACGAAAATTATAAAACGTTTCAGGTTGCCAAAATGGTAGTAGCAAAGAAACCCGCGGCTAAGAAAGGCCAATTGCACCAAAAGTCTGGTAAAAAGGGAATTAAAGGTGGTAAAATCAGAGGCAAGGGCCAAAGAAGGAAAATCAGCCTTAAATTCGCCATTGACTGCACACACCCAGCAGAAGACAGTATCTTGGAAGTCGGCAACTTCGAAAAATACTTAAAAGAACGTGTCAAAGTCGAGGGAAAAACAAATAACCTAGGCAATCACGTTGTCATCGCGAGGGACAAGACCAAAATCGTCATCAGTGCGGGTAAGAGACTTTAAAAAGCCTCCTATTATGTTACATTGTAATAAGACAATTTTTTAACAAGTGCAACTGGATAACATGCTTCTTTTACGTACGTACGACTAAACGTTATGCTCACGCCTTTTATCGCCATTCCATAATAAAGGAGTACTTATTTTAATAGAAGCGGAAGCACTATATTGATAAAATTACAAAAAAATAAGCTAAAACAAAAGCACAACATATACACCACTTGAAATGTGGTCGTTTTTTCGTATATTTTTTCAAATATTCTAAATTAATAAGATTTCAGAATTAAATGAAATGTTATAAATTATTTATATTTTTTAGATATTTCATGCTTGTTTTTTAACGTAATCTGAATGGTATAGATGATGATAGATATGTGTTTATTTAGTATTAGAGAATATTGTCATCTGGTGTGAAAGCAGCACTGTATAATTTTTATTTCAAATCAAAATCAAACATCTTAAAAGGATTGATTCAACAATGAACACCACTGTTTATATGTTGTTATATCAATATCAAAATATAATTCATTCTAATAGGCAAGCACTTTTGAATCATCATTTTACAGAACTGTAAGTGAAGTTACCATCAATTTGGTATGTAGATTCTAGAAGAACAGCCAAGAAACTCAGTAGTTACGCTTTTCCAACATTTAAAATATATAGCCTTATTACTTAAATACAATCATACGAGTTTATAACATATTCTGCAAGACAATAAATATTAGCTCCACACTTTTCATCATCTGTATAATCTTGTATTTAATATAATAATAATTATGCTAATATATAGATTTTTGGAACATCCATCACAATGCTATTTTGATATTTGTTTTTACGGATATGTTCAATGTTTACGAGAGATTGTTAGCTTGACATTATAAAACAATATTTGGTAAAATAATCTGTGCCCTGTCGGCACAACTGAAAGACGTTACACTTAAAATTGAATTGAATTATACAATATAGCTACAGCAATGCATGGCCAGGAATGCTAGCATGAAGTATAAATGCAGAGTACATTTAATATTTTTTTTAATCTTATGTATTTATTGTATGATTTTTGTGTTAATAGTATAAGTAGGGCTTACTTTGTGACAGGGTTTTGTCCAAGTCTGTGGGTACCACCCATTAATTTTTTTTATACTGAAGGTTGGTGGCATATTCGCTTTATAAGGAATGCTTAATATTTCTCCAAAGTGGCTATGTTTAGTGTGACTGTAACCACTGGCCACCCATTCACCTGTCCCCATTATACTATTACCATCTTATATATGACCTCAAGGGACAAATAGACAGTAAAATTGTGTCCATCAAACACCTTAGCAGCAAAACCATCATTAGTCAAATATATCGGTCTATAATAACTTTGCAATCTTTATGTTCAAAGACAATGATGTTACACCAATCCTCCTATCCCGCCTAAATGAAAATAAGCCTTGATTCTATTAATTTTTACATAGTTGAAATAAGCATATAAGTTAATACCAAGATGCTTTCAAGTAATTAATCACAAAATATATTTGTATGTATTTGTTACAGACATTCCCTTCTCTAAGAGATACTTGAAGTACTTGACTAAGCGATACCTCAAGAAGAACAATCTCCGTGACTGGCTCCGAGTTGTTGCTTCCGCGCACGATTCCTACGAGCTCCGTTACTTCAACATCAACGCAGACAGCGACAATGAAGACAATGAAGATTAATCTGTTGCTACAATAAAATAGTTTATACTATATGTCTATTTTTTATTTATTGTCTCAATATTTTAAAAAAAAAATCTGTTTTTCATACTATTTTTGCTCATTAAATTGCATTTCATTACAATGTAAAATAACTACTCCTATTTTCATATATAATTGGGAGTCGAAAATAGTATTTTAATATTTTGGATTTATTTAATGTAATAAAGGTAACATGTTCGACACCTACTTGTCCGAATCGTTATGTAACTTAGGAACCAAATTCACTGTCGGATATGTGAAATAGTAATACCTCCTATAAAACAAAAAGTAATGAGATTACATTTCTTTTTTTTAAGCCTTCCTTTTTTTACTGTTATTAACAAATAAAGTCAAATTGATCTTTTTACAATTTCTAAATAATCTAATATTACTGAAACCATTCGAAATAATCAGTTAATCTGAAATAATTTCGTATCTATATATCTTATTTTTTTTTACATATCCAATATATTATTACTACCTTCGTTCCTGATAATCCTTAAATAACATGAATGATATACTTTAATTAATTCATTAAATAAATGCAAATTATTGCGCATGAATTTGATACAGTGTGTAATGGAACGTTTTCAGCATACTCAAACTCAAAAACTTTATTCAATATAGAAACATTAAACTTTCTGATTGATGGTCAATTGAAACACTACCACCGGTTCGATAAAGAAAATACCCTGACCTGAGAAGAACCGGCGAAAGAAACTCGGCGGGTTTTTTTCTATCTCATATATTATATCAACAATTTAATATGAGATGAAATAGCCAGGAGGCGATCGTTTCATTCCCAAGGTGTGCTATCGATCATAAACTCATTAATTGTATAGTAACCTTTTGCGCACAAGCGTTCCTTAATATTTTTTTAAAATTTGGCAACAGAGCCATTTTGAACGCTTTCTGGGATCCTGTTGTAAAACCATATGCATTGCCCCACAAAGGAGTTACTGACTCTATGTAGTCGAGTAACAAGTTTGTGTTTGTTCCTTGTACCAATGCTATGAGTCTCACATTAACTCATGAAATCATTAACATTTTTTCGTACATACGTAACATTGCAGAATATATATTGCGAAGCAATAGTCATATTGCATATCTTGATTTCTTTAAATTTATTCCTTAACTATTCTTTAGCTCCTAGGTTATAGATTGCGCGAATAGCCCTCTATAGCGAATAGCATAGTATATAAATAGCCACATGTATTTTTTTTCTGATGAATACTTTTGGTAGTATACAAAATTATTGGGATAATCTTGAGCTTTGGTTAGGTTAGGGAAACCTATAAGTATATTATCATTTTCATTACAAACGGTAACTATTTCCGTGTGTGGGTGACGACAGGTAGCCCATTTAACTGATATAGGCAACTATTTCCGACTGTGGGTCGCCCATTCGTATGTTATAAAGTACCTGGTGTCAGTTGAGTAATTAAAGATGTGAAAAGGTACCATACAGAAAGCTTCATACGATTTATTATAGTTTGTTCGCGTTAAGAATGCAGTGAGTTGTCATTGTTTACCGGCTTTACTCCGCCCCCTGACCAATCAAATCTTTTTTAACAGCAGGGTGAAGGTGTATGCATATTTGTGTTAAAATTCCAACAAAATATATTTGTTTCAAAGACTAAGTATAATGAATTTAAAAAATACACATTAAAATAAAAAATCGAATCGGGGTATTAATCATTTTTTTTTTTCGAATTGTCTGTTACTGTTTCACTGCATTCTTAACGCGAACAGACTATAGTTAAATTATGTGTATAAATAACTTGATACAAAAGATTTAAGCAAAAAAAAAAAACAATGTACGTACGTAATTTTAATTTTATTTGAATAACATTATGTACATAAATAATAAAATAAAACAATTAAGTATAATTGATTTATAGAACATCCAAAAAAGCTTTAAACTTATGACCTAATTTCATCAAAATGTTGTAAAACACTACGCTAAGTAAAGATTCTCCGCTGTTAAGTATTGTCAGGGATTGAATTATTAAAATGCACTATTGATTAATTTGAACTAAAAACTGCTCGGGTGTATATAAACACCGAATTTATTCTACTTTATTACATTCGTAACGGCTCGTTAACAATACTGTTTAGAAGCAAACCTCATTCATACGTTAAGTATCGTAAATAAAAAGTAATCTTGTCTATGGTTGTATACATTTCGCAAATCGTTGGTTCTACGTTTGACTACGCTTCAGTGCAAGTACAAAATACGATTGAGTTTATGTTTATGTTCACTTCCCGGCGGCGATTTCCTTCATCCTGTTCAGAGCGGATCCCGCCTTGAACCAAGATATCTGTTGCTCGTTCAGCGAATGGTTCAGCTTGATGCGTTCAGTGCTTCCATCCTTGTGTTTGATCTCGCAGTCGACTTGCTGTAATGAACATTATGAAAATATAATTTCTGTAATTTCATTCACGAATACACATGAGCAAGAAGGCAACAAATTCCTGCTATCTATTTATTTATGTATTGCCAAATACGGTAAGTTTTTATTTGAATTACTGAAGTCTTTTGTTGTATTGGTTTATAACCCTTCAAATAAAAAAATAATAAGAAATATAGGTGTTTCACATTACAAAGAGTGGATGGCACGGGGCTAGGATTTCATCTGAATAATAATCATATTGAATTCTACGTTTTTATCGAACAAGGTAAAGACTATTGGATATTACCTTTCCAGGTGCGAGCGAATTCAGACCGAGCAGGGAGATTTTGTCGTCGGGCTTGATCTTGTCGTAGTCGGCGGCGTTGGCGAAGGTGAGCGGCAGCAGACCCTGCTTCTTCAGGTTCGTCTCGTGGATTCTAAGAAGGAATATAATCACGGTTAACACTAGTTCAGAAGTCAGGGCTGCACTATTTTAAGATGTAAGAAATGGTTAACAAGAAAGCATTTTTATTATTATTATTATTTTTACTTGTTATTTTTAACAACTCGGCTTAGAGCCGGTATTTACGTCATTCTCACGGGCCGAAGCCAAGTGGTCAGACACGTCTTAAAAATTGAAAGCTCTAAAGCAATTCCCGTTCCCCATCAGTTGCAAAAAATTTGCGTACAATTCTGCAAGTGTTTAGTATCACGGCCTTCTGCATATTTACATATAGAAAATTTGGAAGATTTAATTAGATTTAATTATTTAAGATTTTATTTACAGATATGTGCATTTGTTTGGGTATGACGCCAGTAGTGGACAAAACTATTGGGACTATTGTAACTTTCTGCAAGTGCCACATACGTGCTATTTCTTCTTTTAGTTCCGTGTATTTTGTAAGTTTTGCAGATTGTGTGTGTTAGGGATTATTAATCGAGGATCAGCACATTGCACCGTAGTGTGTACGGGTGGCGTCGCGGGTTTGGGGCTGACCTGGCGAAGGACTTGACGATGATGGCGCGGCCGCCGAGGTGTCTCGGCTCGAGCGCGGCGTGCTCGCGCGAGGAGCCCTCGCCGTAGTTCTCGTCGCCCACGACGCACCACGGCACGCCGGCCGCCTTGTAGGCGCGCGCGGTGGCCGGCACGGCGCCCCACTCGCCGCTCACCTGGTTGCGGACCTTATTCAGCTCGCCGTTCTCCGCATTCGTGGCGCTGCGGGCGACATCGCACGTTACTTCAGCCACACTGATGACACCCCCACCCCCTCTCACCAGTATTACACTCACGTGATGAACATGTTATTGGAGATGTTGTCGAGATGTCCCCTGTACTTGAGCCAGGGTCCGGCGGCGGAGATGTGGTCGGTGGTACACTTCCCCTTTACCTTGATGAGGATAGTCAAGTCTGTCAGGTCCTTGCCGTTCCATTTGTCGAAGGGTTCCAGGAGTTGCAGCCGGTCGGAGGAAGGTGATACGTCCACTTGAACCTCTGAAATAATTTATTATATGATAAATGCCAAGGTAGGAAATATAATGAGTAGCCGAATAGATTGGAACAGAATATTTAATTTGCTTAGTGCTAGTGAAATATTACGCATTCCTTTATGATGTTTTTGATTTAAAATAAGCTCATGGCACTTCAAATAACACTATTTACTTACTGGATCCGTCAGCGGGCGGGTGCTCGTAGGTGTCCTGGCCGGGGTCGAAGCCCTTGGCGGGCAGCTCGTCCGCGAACGGGTCGGACAGCTTGAACTTTTTGCCGTCCGTGCCCGTCAGCTCGTCGGTCACCGGGTTGAAGTCCAGGCGACCTGGGGATGCAGGCATCATTGTATATAAAATTAACAATTGAAGTTATTTAGTAAAATATTATAATAACTTCGAACACATTTTTTTATCTATATAACAAGTTTAAGTACAGTAATAGTCTGCTTTAACAACAACAACAACAACAACTGCCTGTAAATTCCCACAGCTGGGCTAAAGGCCTCCTCTCCCTTTGAGGAGAAGGTTTGGAACATATTCCACCACGCTGTCACATGCAGGTTTCCTCACGACGTTTTCCTTCACCGTCGAGCACGACATGAATTATAAAGACAAATTAAGCACATGAGTCAGCGGTGCTTGCCTAGGTTTGAACCCGCAATTATCGGTTAAGATGCACGCGTTCTAACCACTGGGCCATCTCGACTCTTTAACGCGAATTTCAAATGCCTCGCATTACACGACAGGATGTATATAAAAGTAATATAGTCATTGACTTCTCTTTGGTCACAGGAATTCTCGCTTCCCCTGAAAATTCTGATGAAATATATTCTATAAAGAAAAAAAGAGTCTAAAAGTGAAAAAAAAAGTTATGTGTTATAATAGCAAAGGAAAATAAATTCGTATTTTTTTTAAATTAAATTTGACCATGACTATGAGAAATCTCAGTCAACGTGATTCTTTTCAGACCGTAATCTCGCATAAAGGGGGTTTTAAATGATTGTATGATATGTTTGGTATTTAACGTAAGTGTGTGCGTGCGTGCGTGCGTGCGTACCGGCGAGCGAGAGCGCGGTGACGAGCTCGGGGCTGGTGACGAAGCAGTGCGTGGCGGGGTTGGCGTCGTTGCGGCCCGTGAAGTTGCGGTTGTACGACGTCACGATGGTGTTCTTCTCGCCCTTCTTCACGTCCTTGCGGTCCCACTGCCCGATGCACGGCCCGCACGCGTTGGCCAGCACCTGCGCGCACGGGGGGTTAGCGCTGTCACAGCGTCACGTCGCGTCACGTCGCGTGACGTCACGTGCGCGCGCTCACCGTGCCGCCGAAGTCCCGCAGCGTCTGCGCGATGCCGTCGCGCTCGATGGTGGCGCGCACCTGCTCGGAGCCGGGCGTCACGTTGAACGGGATCTTGGACTTCAGCCCGTGGCCCAGCGCCTGCGCACACGCGACGCGTTACTACATGCGATCTCTGCTAGGCTCAAAGCTTTTATACTTTATGAGACACGGAGGTCGTAAAGTTAGTCAGTAAGTAAGTCACTTTTCAAAATCAAAATCAAAATCAACTTTATTCAAGTAGGCTTTTATAAGCACTTTTGAATCGTCATTTTACAATTAAGTGAAGCTACCACCGGTTCGGAAAGTAGATTCTACCGAGAAGAACCGGCAAGAAACTCAGTAGTTACTCTTTTTTAACATTTAAAAAATACAATGTCATGTTAATTAAATACAATTATTTCAATTAATGTATCCTGCTTGGAAGTCAACAGGTATTAACTCCACGCTTTTTTGTCATCTACAAAATCTTGTATCGAATAGTATGCTTTTTCTACCAATGTATTTTTAACAAACGATTTGAATTTACTAAACGGCAAAGTTAAAAATTTCTGCGGAATTTTATTATAGAAACGGATACCTTGCCCCAAGAAGGATCTATTGACTTTGCGGAGTCGGAAACTTGGCGTTATAAGTTTATCCTTACTTCTAGTGCATATACAATGATTATCACTGATTTTATCAAAGTGATCAATGTTACTGTGAATATACATGATATTGTTGTAAATATATTGCGACGCAACAGTAAGTATTCCTACTCTGTTAAAAACATCCCGAAGAGAGTCTCTAGCTCCAAGATTATAAATAAACCGAATTGCTCTCTTTTGTAAAATAAAGATAGATTCAATATCTGCAGCGTTACCCCAAAGTAATATGCCATATGACATAATACTGTGAAAATAACCGAAATAAACTAAACGAGCGGTATCAATATCAGTTAGTTGTCTAACTTTTCTAACCGCGTATGTTGCGGAGCTGAGTCTTCCTGTTAGGGATGATAAATGAGAAGTCCACTGAAGTCTGGAATCCAATTCTATTCCTAAAAACACAGTAGTATCAGCTACTTCAAGACGGTCACCATTTAAAGATATATTATAATTTTGCTTGCAAACATTAGGTAGGGTAAAAACTACACATTTTGTTTTTTGAGCATTCAAAACTAAATTATTTACTGTAAACCAATTGTGTATCTGTGATAATGCACCGTTCACATCGTCATAGTCATTTTTTTTCCTGTCAACCTTAAAAATCAGCGAAGTATCGTCAGCAAACAACACTATATCACAAATACCCTTAACATAGAAAGGAAGATCATTTATATATACTAGGAATAGAAAGGGACCCAAAATTGAACCTTGTGGAACTCCTATTTTTAACGTAGATCCAGAAGACTTTATTCCATTAATGAAAACTTGCTGGATTCTTTGACTTAAATATGAAGCGATGAGATCAAGAGCTTTACCTTTAACACCGTAATATTTGAGCTTATAAAGAAGCGTTTCGTGTTCTACACAATCGAATGCTTTAGATAAATCACAGAATACTCCAATAGCGTTCTGTGATTTCTCCCAAGCATCGTAAATATGTTTGAGAAGCGCAATTCCCGCATCAGTTGTCGAGCGACCTCTTCTAAAACCGAATTGCTCACCATGAAAAATAGCATTTGTACCGAAATGGACGAGAAGTTGATTTAAAATAATTTTTTCGAAAATTTTACTTAAGGATGGGAGTATTGAAATAGGCCTGTAATTACCGGGATCGCTTCTGTTTCCAGTTTTAAAAAGTGGTAAAACTTTACTACATTTTAACAAGTTAGGAAATGAACCCGTGTCCAAACTCTTGTTAAAAATTGCTGCTATATACGGAGCAATATCGTATATGATGTTATTAAAAAAATTTACCGAAATGCCCCATATGTCGTTAGTTTTTTTAATATTTATAGTTTTAAATACTTTTATGACATCTATTGCAGAAACCGTTTCAAATGAAAAATCAATAACGCATTTAGAAACACTATTATTTAATAACCTAGCTGCATTTGATGTAGATGATTTTAAATGAAGTGTTATTTTATGGGGTACTTTATCAAAAAATGATTCAAATAAATTAGCAACCTCTAATTCAGAACTCGTGTATCTACTACCTGTGTTCAATTCTATTGGTATTTAATCAAGAAAAAATTTCATTATTGTTCACTTTTGGAAAAATGTATCCTTATCCTGGTAAATAATAATAGATCGTCACGGCAGCATGCGTAAGCGATCCCGTGGCGTCCGCCGAAAGACGGAGAGGGTACCGCTGGGTTTTTATAGGGCTCCGGGGAATCCCTCACTACCCCCCCCCACTTTCCATCACGTGGGGGAAGCGCGTAACGCGTTGTACAGCTAGAAAAAAAGGTAAAGGTAATAATAATAGGTGATATTTATAAAATAGAACCTCCTTGACGATACTGGCGCAGCGACCCATGTCCTCGTACGAGGAGTTGGTGCAGGAGCCGATGAGGCCGACGCGGATGTCGACGGGCCAGTCGTTCTTCTTGGCGATGTCGCCGAGCTTGGAGATGGGGTTGGCCAGGTCCGGGGTGAACGGGCCGTTGACGTGAGGCTCCAGGGTCGACAGGTCGATCTCGATGACCTGCAACACCCATAACCATATAAAGCTACTACTGTTACATGATAGGAGTTGACATTTGCAGACAAGTTGAAAAAAATTGGCATCAAAGGTTTATCATATAAAGAGCTGTATTGAAAACATTATACTCTATTAATCTCTATTGTTGAGTTTTGAATTACTGTAAGAGTGTAAGGTTATCATTGCGTGACCTTGAAATTTAAACACTTTTTACTTGGTGGTAGGGATTTGTGCAAGCCCGTCTGGGTAGGTACCACCCACTCATCTGTTATTCTACCGCCAAATAACAGTACTCAGTATTGTTGTGTTCCGGTTTGAAGGGCGATTGAGCCAGTGTAACTACAGGCACAAGGGACATAACATCATAGTTCCCAAGGTTGGTGGCACATTGACGATGTAAGGAATAGTTAATATTTCTTACAGCGTCATTGTCTAAGAGCGATGGTGACCACTAACCATCAGGTGGCCCATATGCTCGTCCGCCGACCTATAACATAAAAAAAAAACACATGTACAGCTAGAGACATAAGCCAGGTGGAGAATTTACGAGGTTACTCAGAAGAGGGCGGATAGCATATGCATAGCTAGTGTAGTGTAGTGTGTAGTAGAGCAGTGACCTGGTCGTAGGGCGCCTTGGGGTCGGGGGTGAGCAGGTTCTTGTACTGGTTGGCGGCGGCCGCGATGTCGTGGCGCCCCGTGGACTTCAGGTAGGCCTCCATGCGGCTGTTGAACGGGAACACCTGTCGCACACATTTGTAAGTAAAAGATAGGTCATTTTTTCCCATGTAATCCTAGTGGAATAATTCGGATGTAGATGAAATTTTTCTATAAAAACTTTTAACTTCTGACTCGTCAAGAGTTAGCAATGTGCGAAAGAAAGATTCAATCGAAAATAACTTGCTAGAAATGTAATTATTCTTTACTAAATTTTTTTATTACATACAAGTTTTTCTCCAAGAAAAGTAAGTAATAAGTAAGCTTGTATCCTGATAATTTAAACATGCGTGCAATGATAAATTGTCCAAGACAAAATTACATAATCGAGTACAAAGTAATGGGGTAAAAATTTATAACTTACACTGGTGGTCGCACCGATCTCAGCGCCCATGTTGCAGATGGTAGCCATACCCGTGCACGAGATGGAATCGACGCCGGGCCCGTGGTACTCGACGATCGCTCCGGTACCACCCTTCACCGTGAGGATGCCCGCGACCTTGAGGATAACGTCCTTGGGACTCGTCCAGCCTTTCAGCTTGCCTGGAAACGAGGTAACCATATGTGTTAATCAAATCTGCTATCAAAAATTTCCTTATTAAACTAATAAGTAACACATGCGGTTACAAATCCATCAATCCCGTTTTTAAACTCCATTTTTTTTTAATAGTTTTAAAGTTGCAATTACGGTAAAAATGCTATCATCTACCCTCATATTACATAAGTACAAGTAATTAACATTTTTTTTACACAAATTACAGATGTAAAACTTTGTGCGTGCCTTTTTTGCGATGAGTCTGACATTTTTTTTCTAATGTGAAAAGTTTCGGCGGTGCTGCGTTTTCGCATGCCCGATTCCTGGATTTGTCGACATGACGTCACTATGACTCTCCGTATACACAACTTTGAATTATTGATTTTTTAAATATAATTAATTAAAATATTGTGGTCTTGTCATCAAAATCATGTTGCGTATGGATCTTATGCGTATCCAGCGCAAAAATCGAATCGAAATGTCAGTTTTATAAATGTAATTATAGAAAAGAAATGGTCTAGCGCTTGGGACACGTAAATGATAAACGGAAGCAGGTTTAATTAAAATTAGCCAAAATTCTCAATCATTCAATTGAATGAATAAAATTGTAAAACAAATGAAAATTTAATAACGTAAATCAGTTGATTGTATTAAAAAAATCTGGGGTTATCTCTGGGTAACCGGGTTAGGTCTCAATCTTTTGTTTGACGCCTGAGCAATAAATTAGATATGCCTTCGAATTTAATTTTAAATTGTCTATAGATTTGTTAAGTTAGTCAGCGTATACGTCATACGCTTTTGGTATGCCCCCCCCCATACCAAAAGCTTATGACGTTTTGTCAAGACCTATATGACGTTTACTAAGGAGCGGTTATTCTCCGTATACAAGTCAAATATTTGCTGAAAGTACTACAATTATTAATAGACAAGTACGTAGTTTGACCTTGGTGTGAGAGCAAGCGTTTCAAGTATTTTTTTATGTATCGCTCTTATCAGTATGATGCGGGTGAGACTGTGTACACAAAGACGAATGAAATAACTGATATATAACATTAATACCGCCTTGCTGGCCTAGAGGCTGATTTATATTACTGCAGATCCAGAGGGCCTGAGTTCAAACCCTATGTCGAGTCTATAGAAATGATTGGGTTCGACTGTTAGTAATATTATATTACTTATTAGTAATATCTTTAAATAATATTCCGTAAAATTATTGTCCTCACACTCACTATTTATTCATTAAATATTTTCTTTATAACATTAATTTAAAGCGCTGCTAGTTAATATTGAAATTAAAATATTTAATAGTTTCTGGGTGGGATTTCTTAAGAAGTCCTACCAGGATACTCTTATTCTTAAACAACCTGGGATTGAGGCGAATAAGAACAAGGGAAATATTATCGCACCTTGTTCAAAAATATCATTTCTTTAGGAGTAAATAATTGTCCAGTCTTGCAATTGTTGGAATATTGACCGCAAAGCCTTCTTATATTTCTGATGGGCCCAAGGGCAAAGGGCGTTTCACACGTGACATGACACGAGACCGTACGACATTATCATCATTATATATAATATATATCATCATTATGTTAGTTATGGTTAATTTCGAACTTAGAAATTGACTATTGTTATGTTATATTCATTTTATGTTTTCATATTATTTTTTTTTTGCTTTATTATTATCTATTAAATATAGGCAGATTGTCACACCTTCTCATATCTACTAAGGGTAGCGGAGTTAAATCATCGTTGAAAATTTGTGACACACTATCATTGCTTTTCAAGTCGTTTTTTTTTTCTTATTATTGTTGTTTTTCTTGTATAAGTTGTTGGAAATTTGTGTGTTTATTACGGTTGTTTTGCGTCATAACAACAGCTGTGCATACAACACGAAGTTCCAGACGCTACAACATCAACATTTTAGTGCGGAATCAGCCACAGCAGGCTTTATAAAGATTACACCATCAATATGGCTATAGGTGGCTGATACTTGAGCGTCAGCTACATTATTAAAATATTCTACTACTTAACTATGTGTGCTTGTCTGTTACGCTTTCACACTTAAATTTGATAAAATTTGTTATGAAGCAAAGTTAAACCCAAAAGAAGGACATTTTTTTATATCTACCATCTGACAACGAATCCCTTAAACGCGAGTTAAACTGTAGACAACAACTAGTATTACATAAGATACATATATAATCAGAATAAGATATATAAAGACACGCTTCTGTTTTCTGTGGATATATTATCAATAATCATAGTTCATAAAATATTATTATGTAGTTTCGATTCGTAGCTGCACCAGCTTTAAATTTAAACTATCAAAGTGAGCGTATATTTCATTTTCTTTTAATAAATTATAATACACCTTCTCTATTACTCTATTTCTATTGTGTTTCCGCTCGTATATAAGCGTGCTATATAGCTGATGCATTATACGTAGGTATTTTAATTGAATGCGAACAGACGTCATTTGATAGCGCGTATCACATAATACGTCTTCATCGGAGCCAATCTAGATAAATTACACAATTGAAACCTACGTGCTAAATAGTTGATAAAACGCGAAGTAAACCTACTTTTATACTTAAATTAAATACGGTCTGTGCTATTAATATTGTTATATATATTTTAAATTTTTTAACACAGTGATGCTATTCATTTGTTTCTCATAAATGTAACAAGTCAATTTTTATATTCAATTCAAATAATAAAGAAAACTTTTGCTTCGAGTTTCAGTATTTTTTAATATAAAATAGGTGGGCAGGCTGGCACACACTCTCTATTCCAACCATAGTGGAAAAAAATTATGGTGGATTTGCGAAAAAAAATGCTTTCTGAATGAGGAAGAAAGTATTACAACAACTTAGGGATTTAAATTAAATTGGAAATAAGTAGTTAATTATAATGATGTATTATAAATAAAGATGATTTAATTAATTAATCATAATCTCTTAGTAATGCACAATATCACTGACTGAACAAATTTTATGAAATACGTGATTATCTTTTTTCTAAAACTTGATTATTTTTTTTCCTATTTCCACTGGAATAGGGTATACACCAATCCATGTTGAGTGGTTATTATAATCCATGTACATTAAGAAAAATGTATGACCTATAACTCACATCCGTGATGCGCCACCAACCTAAGGTATTATGATCCTCGTGCACGTAGTAACCCTAGCCTACTGACCTTTTAAACTGGAGCGCAACAGTATTAAGTTTAGCTGATTAGCGGAACATGTGAACAGTGGATGGTACCCATGCAGGCGGGCTTGCACAAAGCCCTGTCATGCGAATAAAATTTAAAACAAACACAATTCCTACTAACTAGCTATATCATATCGTTCAGAGAACGCTTAATTTACAAATTTTCTTTTATTTGAAATTAATAATTGATAAATTAAATGTGGCAACTCAAATCTTTTCGATGGAGTGTTTTCCTTCAATTTATTTATAGGTTTTTTTAATTTCTTTTTCAATATATAATAAATAGATCGTGTTGATTTGATAGTATTAAATACTGTATTGTAATATCGGTGTTAGAATTACCTATCAACATTTAAATGAATAAAAATTAAGTTTACTATTATAATGCATATATCCCTGGGCCGAAATCGAGATGATTTTTTTTCCGCAATAATTATTTCCTTAATCTTAATCGGTTAGGACTTCTTGAATTCTACATCAAAATAGTAATTAGCATAATTAACTATATATTATTAGTATAAAATAATAATGAGTCACTATTGAATAATAATATTATCTATCGCATCCATTAGCCTATTGATCTGTAGACTCAAAGATCATCAGGCAGTCTAAACTACACGCGTTTATTTACACGTATTGCATTACCCGTGACACATAATTATTCATTAAAATATATTCAAAACGTAAACAAACGATTAAAATACACGTGAATGGGATGTGCTTCTGTGCATCTTAATCGATGATTGCGGGTTCAAACCCACTGATTTTATTCATGTGCTTAATTTGTGTTTATAATTCATCGCATCAATCAATTCTGCCGCATGTGTATTCCAATCCGCATTGATACAGCGTGAAATATGATCCAAACCTCAAAGGCAGAGGAGGCCATAGCCAAGCAGTGGGAAATTTACAGACTGTTGTTGGGATGTGCTTTGATGTTGGTATACATAACATTGTATATACTGGGGGAAGTCAGGAGATCGAATTGACCACCCGATGAAAAATAGTCACTATGGTCCATAGATACTTTTGCATATTTAAGGGCAACGATCGATTATAGATTTCATAACTATCGTGCCTATTCCAACCAAAATTTGGGTTGTCTGGAATAAATGGCTACTTAGCCATAAGACCGCCCGTTGTACTCTACAATATTATTTATAATAATTCTAACATATTATAATGTGTATCGTGTGGTGTACAATAAAGTATAAATAAATAAATAAAAATTAAAATTCAGCAATACAAAGTATTATATTTGACTGTTGAATAGTCGGTGCTCGATACCTGACCAGCTGAATACATTACCGAAAAATTAGTTAAGGCGATAAATTTATGTAGTTTAAGTAATTCGAATTCCATTTAAAAATATACACTGACGTATTAAAGTTCGCGTAAGTCAAGAGTCAGATTGAAAATAAGCAAAGAGTAACAACGTTATTTTCTATTCGAGAATTGAGAAAAAAGTTAATATGAAATGAGTGTTTTACAAATGTTCTTAATTACTGACTTTTCGTTTTCCATTTTTATCCGACTTGAAAAAGGAGGAGGTTATCAATTCGTCTGTATTTTTTTTATGTTTGTTGCCTCATAACTGTTTGCTGGGTGGACCGATTTTGATATTTTTTTGTTTGAAAGCTAGTGCTTCTCGTGTGGTCCCATTTTAATTTAGTGCAGTTCTGATGACGGTATTCATATGAAAACGATGTAAGTCGGCACCGGCTCCAAATATAACAATAACTATAACTACGTTATATAATCGTATATCGACTTTTAAGTAGTCTAATATTTTTCATTTCATATTACTTAGGAGGACTCTCAAAAATATGTTGAGTATGCAATTATTTCTATTACTCTTAAGTGCATATTTATTTGTTTTAAAATGGCGTTTTGTTTGAAGTCGGTTTACTTTTTGTTTGTTGTTATTTATTTTCATTCAATTCCATTTTTGACCTTCAAAAGAAGACCGCTTTGTAAACAACCGTTAGGTACATTAGGTATATGATTTTCGAATCATATGAATTAAATTGAAACAATATTAAAAGTAATCTTGTTAACTTAGCGCCTACATACATTTAACTATTCTTTATCAGTGAAATGCGCCGTCGTCTTCGTAACTGCGCTTTTTGTTATTTTTAGAAGAATAGTTTAGCTAACTTTAATAGATCTGTGCCACTAGTGTAGATTCGGGAATATTAGATTTTTAATTCATTTTCTGTGTACGAATTTAATTTTATTTAATAGTTTTAAAGCTATTGTTTAGATTATAACGATATTCCCTTTTCCATTTAACGATTTTTAGTAAAAAAAATTAAAAAAAAAAAATCTATATATAACCTCTAGCTATTAAATACCGTGAAGAGGTTTTATATTTAATTTGACATTTAATTAGTTCAGAATGTTCCCGATCATTACATTGTTCTTATCTAAACGCATACACGATTCGGTCGTTGGCGCTCTGCCACGGAAAAAATATCTCAGTATTTATAACTTTATATGTTTTATACGCCACTATCTA
Organism: Vanessa cardui; assembly: GCF_905220365.1. NCBI lineage: Eukaryota > Metazoa > Arthropoda > Insecta > Lepidoptera > Nymphalidae > Vanessa > Vanessa cardui. Next base: position 452,186 of record NC_061127.1, on the reverse strand, counting down.
TGCAATCGGCGCGATTCGGCGCCGGCGTTTTCTTTTATTACACCACAGATGCATAATACATACACTTTCTACGAGTTCAAAATTGTCTTTGGTCATATGCCTTTGGATATTAAAGTATTAAGTAGAAAAATCTATTTAGTCATATTTTCCAAACTTTTTAATATGCATGTTTTATTAACCAAGCCTCGGCTTCGCATGTGTAAAGGTGATACAAATAATAAATATACTACGGAATATTTCTTGTTTCTTTACTATATTGTCCATGTCTTATACACAAAAACCTTCACGAACCACTCTATATATTAAAAGAAAAACCGTATATAAATCCGCTGCGTAATTTTAAAAATATAAGCATACATGAGGACAAACTGCGGTAAGCGATTTGATTTATACTATGTAATGATAATAATGATGATTCAATTATATATTATTTCGTATCTTGTTTTGAACTTGTTTGCAAGATTTTTAGTGATACGAGTAGGGTTTTATACCATTATGCATTGATATTATTGTTAAAATTTTTACAATTTATTTTATATACAATATAATGTATAAATGGCCCACAGTTTGGAAAAGGTTTGGAGAATCTTATTAATTGCAACACACTGATTCCATGGAGTCGCATCACATAATATGGCAGATTACCATGTCACACACGCTGACATCTGTTCTATATTATTCTGAATGCCAAAGTTTAATCATACACAACATTCAACTATTTTGAAAGACATCTTAATTAATAAGAGAGTTTTATAACATATAACTAGTTAAAACTGGTTATTTCGAGTTGCCGACATATAGATAATAAGAATCCGTTCAAAACTGTCACAGTCACAGATAAAATCTAATTGTTATGTCAATAAAATAAAATAAGATTCTTAAAGATTTCCATATTTGATTTGATAAATGTATTGATATAAGATTGTGTTCAATAATCGTCCATATTTCTATGATCATACAGACGAGTTTTGTTCGCAGGTAAAGTTTATATAAGTATTTTGAGCCAATATGAGAAAATAATTTCTAGAAAGATCCTTTATAAGAACTCTTTATATTAATATTGCTTATAAAAACAAATAATTTTATTATATCTTTAAATACTACAAAATTAAATTATTAAAGCAATATATAGTGTATGAGAGAAAACAGATTAAAGTATAAAGAAAATAATTCTCATAGAAATAAAAATAATCTATCGTAGTATTACTTGGTGGTAGGGTTTTGAGCAAGCCAGTCGGGGTACCACCTACTCATTAGATACTCTACTGTCAAGCAGCAATACTTAGTATTATTGAGTTCCGATTTGAATGGCGAGTTAATCCGTGTAACTACAGGCACAAGGGACATTTTAGTTCCCAAAGTTGGTGGTGATATCGTAACCTAACAGAACTAATGTCTACAGCTATGGGGGACACCACACCATTGGGTGGTTCATTTGTCAGTCTGTATAACTATATTAATGACATAATAAAAACTTCTCGAACTTTCTATTCAGTAATCGTAACATTAATAAATATTTACATCAATTTATACTAACTACTTATTCTTCTAAATAAGATATTTTCTACGAGCTAGATAGATATAATTCAAACTGTCAGTTACTGATGTTAGATTCACTAATCTAATCGAATACTGAACTCTCATTGGTCAGCGCTTACGTCATTAGTTATCGTCGACCAATGAGCGTCGATAACAATCGAATCAGTTAAACGGGATTTGATCAGCGATTCAGAAACTGAAGTTAAATAGATAAGGATTTTTTTTTTATGGTATAGTTTGGCGGACGAGCATATGGGCCACCTGATGGTAAGTGGTCACCATCGCCCATAGACATTAACGCTGTAAGAATTATTAACTATTCCTTACATCGTCAATGTGCCACCAACCTTGGGAACTAAGATGTTATGTCCCTTGTGCCTGTAGTTACACTGGCTCACTCACCCTTCAGACCGGAACACAACAATACTGAGTACTGTTATATGGCGGTAGAATAACTGATGAGTGGGTGGTACCTACCCAGACGGGCTTGCACAAAGCCCTACCACCAAGTAAAGATGAAAATGGCTAGTAAATATGAATAGTACTCACCGGTAAGTTTAACGCCGATGACCTTGGGGCACTTGAGCTCCCAGGGGATGTCGGCCATCACGTCCACGGCGTCGGCGCCGCCCACGCCTGCAACAAGCCACTACTCACAACCACACACTAACCAACCTCCAAAGCTCACATCATCACACAACTGCTGAACCAACTTTGATGAAATTTCATTTGAAACAAGCTTTAACCCCTAAAAAGGGGCGCGGGTGACAATTATTACTATAGATAGGGCTTCTGCATTTTTGTTATCTCTTATACTACCAAATCTTTCGGTGACAAATTCCTATGAAATATAACCCTTAAAATTGCATGACTTTAGACATCGTGTTTTATTACAAGCTTTTAGTTCACTCAACCCGAGTAACTTAGTCTGATCTGACCAGTCATTTCATCTTGGTTGAAACCAGGATTATTGCCTTAAGGTTCACCTGTGTGCCATCTTAAGCCAGTTCCATTGACTGACTAGTAGATATGTTTTTTACCTAGTACAAGTACTAGCAACAAAACACTAATATATTAGCTATATTTGTTAGTAAGTTTTAATTGATTTAATAAAAAGGCATACAGATTCAATAATTCTGATACTATAGTTAAATTAATATCTTCCAAACTAAGTATTTAATTTTAAAATATTTTATCTTCACTTAGTTCATTTACTTTATCTTTTGCTATTTATATATTTCTTATTTATTTGTGCAAAGATTTTCGACTTATTAAAGATAAAATTATCTTATAATATTTAAAACAACAACTCAGATAATTGATGTCATAGTTTAAAATAATCAAATTTTATGCTTTTTATTTTTAGAAACTAATCAGCAATAATCTTACCAATGCAAAGACCTCCAAGACCGCCTCCATTGGGTGTGTGAGAGTCAGTACCGATCATCAGGAGACCGGGGAAGGCGTAGTTTTCCAAGATGATCTGATGGATGATACCAGAGCCTGGCTTCCAGAAACCGACACCATACTTAGCACCGGCTGTCTCGAGGAACTTGTATACTTCTTTGTTGATGTCCTGGCCATTTGTATATTTGATTTAAAAAAAGTAATTGAAAATAATAAAAAAATCATACAAATTTATTGCCTGATTTTTCTAAAATCCTTTTAAGCATATATTGCAACAAAATATAATACCCTAAACCAAACTATGAAAGTAAGTAAGGGGCATTTCAACCTAGCAAGCCACAAGCTGGAGATATGGTATATTTGGTAATCTATTTATACACCAAATAACAACTTGGAATCATTAATGATTATTGCTAAATTGTGTGGCTGTACTTAAAAAAATTAGTACCTTTTTTATTTATTTAATCTCCACTGTCATAGACCTTTAATAACTTAACTGCCGGGAAGTACAAACACTCCATACATTTTATTATTTGTAACCTGTGTTAGAAGTGCTACAATGCCAAGTGGACTTAACATAAACAGACATTAACATCCCTGTTCTTCTCACAAACTAATCACTTATTGAAGATACACTTTTTTGAGTCTGACTGTACAACATGTACAGTCAGCCTGTTAAGGATATCTGTCATATAAAGCTATATTCCCACCTTAGCTCTTGCCAAATCTTTAGTGCCACCAGTCTGCGCTTCAATCAAGTGATCGCAATGGATGGTAGATGGTACTGCAACTTTAGGTAATCCAGATGAAATGAATTGCAACATAGCCATCTGAGCGGTGGCATCTTGCATGGCAACGCGATCAGGTCGGAGACGTAAGTAACTTGTGCCACGTTCGATTTCCTGCACAATATTTTTTTATTAATAACAAAAATTTACAATAATAATAAATATTAAATTTGAATCTACAAACAAACCATAGTTTAGATTTTTATTTTATATAAATATTTTATGCCATGTTGTGGTATATGGTGAATATTGCCTTTAAAAATGTTTATCACACAATGAATGCATCGCAAACACAGTTACACAGTTATTGCAGTATGGCTGTAGAATAATTGATGAAGTGGTTTCTTTTTTGGCCAATGTCCCACTGAACAGATATAAGTATATTAGGCTAAACAAAATCAATTTAAATGCTTTTAAATTGTGTGAAACTGCAAGTTGTGGCTACTAACATAATTATATTAAACATAAAACATTATCCAAAACCCACTGCACCTTTTAGTATAAGATTTATGTATGACTATTTTTATAACAGTTTATTAACACATTACAAAAAAAAAATACTTCTCATTTATTATATATAAATAATAATTTGAATAGTGTGGACATACTGTTTTACTTCATGTATACTTAAACCATAAATGTTCAGTTTTATTAAAAAAATATGTTACTGTGAAATATAAGTTGCCATTGTGAATAGTTTTAATAAATATTTGTTATTAGGGAGAGACTACATAACAATTTAATGAATAATAATTGACAGACAAACATATTATATTCACTATATGTTGCTAGTTAAATTAGCATATAACAGAAACAATGTCATGTATAAAAATTGTCAAAAGATTAAACAAAATACCTGAGAGGATACGAAACAAAGTTAATAAATACTTTTTGGAAAATAACATGACAATCAACAAGTTAAATAAGTTATATATTTATTTCAAAATGTTTTAAATCCTTGGTTAAGCTGCTATATTGAAAGTATTATAATTCTTACCTGTCCTTTGGGGTCATCAAGGTGAGAATACAGGACTTTTTCAGACAAGGTCATGTCACGACCTAACCTCTTCTTCACAACTTCCAAAGTTTTCGTTAATTTTTCATAAGGAAGAGGAACCTTGTCGAATTTCGACATAGCCACCTAAAACACATCACGATACCTTTAAATAACACCGTACGAAGCACAAAACAAAGTTTTCAGTTGCCCTCTTGATTACATAACAGTGTTATAAAATCACCGAAACTCTAAGAAATACCACATTTTTCAGGGTTCTTGTGTACCTGAGCCGCTGCCGCGGTGAGGGGGGACACGCTGAAGCATCGTTTTTGGATTTCTACGAGAGCTAACCTCGTCCTGCTACCCTGAAAAAAAATATATTTCGATGACCCCATACTTTTTTCTGCTATAACAAGTTATTTGTCAGATATATATTGTGAATCGGATCCGGTTTCAGATACATCTAAGATAAATTGACCTCTGTTTAATTTACGTTTCGTGACCTTTTCATTCATATGTACTATCTTTAACTCGCTATATTGATAACATCGTAAACAAATATAATTGATAGTGCAAATCCATATATTGGATAATTATATGCAGATTAAAATGAACTGGTTACACGTGGATAAGGTTTTTTAAAAAAATTACTTACTTGGCCATGCAAAACTCTCGTACAGTGAGCCATGGTTGCGGGACCTTTGTATTTTAATATTAATTTATTAAATAAAACTTGTAATTAAATAAATATACGCAACATGGATTTGTTGAAAATATTACAGCCGTATTTAAAGCGCAATTTAATTTTCTTTATTATTAAACCAAGGAACCTTCACTTCAACCGCTACTGCGGAATAATTTGGCAGATTGATTTTGATTTGGCACTTGGAGTTTTGGCACATGTCTCGTGATATGTTGTCAGCCGTAGCTATTTTGCCAAAATTGTTTGTAAAATAAGAAATCGTATATCTATTATAATATGATTACTAGTGCTAATATACATTCAGTAATACTATTTTTGGCGATATTAAATCAGTGAGAGATATTTTTGAGAGATTTAACGATGAAGAAATTATTACCACTAGGTACATTTAATTTTGTTTATGTTGTTTTTATCAATATACGTACATGTTAAAATGTAGTTTTGGTTTAATAGGAAATATATAATACATAAAGTTTTAGTACTTTTACAAACAATTTTATATATGTGGGAAAAATGGTATTACAGTTCGAGCAACATTAATATATAGTCTGTTTTAAAATAGTTGCTATTTTACATATTACAATATTTATAAACATGTTCTTTCACAATTGCTCATTTATATACTTTCAATATATCATGAGAAATTTAGTTTTTCTTTCATTAATCGTTTTTAAAATATCTTGAGACAAACATTTTCAAAGTAACTTCGTGTCATATGACGTCGAACACAGTCAAAGAATCTGTTTATACATAATATGTCAGTGTCAACTGTCAATGAACAAATTGTATTTTTATTTTTCATTTGTGAAAAATAAGTAAATAATAAAGTTTTAATTTGAATTGGCTACTAACATTAAAGTTTTTCCATTAATATAATGTGAAACTGTTATAATATCGTAGTTTCACAATATTTACTAGTTGTTCGACATGACCAACGCAACTATTCAGGTACAACGCCCCCAAATATATATTTAAGATAAATTATAATGGATTAAATATATAAATAATTAATAATTGTAACCAAGACAATATCTTAAGTTGTTTTTAATATCTTTTGTCCAAGCAATTAAAAATAATAGCATAAAATGTCTAAAAGAGATAACTTAAAATATTGACCGAAATTAACACACAATTATTCATTATAATAACTATTTGTTATATTGTAAAATTAGTAAAAGTAGTAGTAGTAGTAGCATATTATTATGGATATGAGATATAAATTGCTCTAAAAATAATACTATATTTATTTTTGATAGTAAAATGTATTTATTTTTAGGAAATAGAGGGCATAGATGATTATTGGGGTCCTGCATTCAGATCAGTGTATGAAGGCGAAGGTGGACATGAAGCCTTTGTGCAGCAGCTGGATGAAAGGATACAGCAGCATGACAAGGAGATAGAGAAGCTTTGCAATTTCTACTATCAGGTACATGTTCACTGCTAAAGAAGGCTGAATAATGATAATAGATGATTAAAAATATCCATTTAATAATAATGAAATATATTTTAGGGTTTTATTGATTCCATTCGTGAATTGTTGCAAGTGCGCTCCCACGCTGAGGAGCTGCATGCTGAGATATCTAATGTGGACGCTAACGTCAAGGAGTCGACTGAAAGTGAGTTTACAAGTATAAAAAGAGCAGGCAGCAAATAATTATTCAACATTAATTGAAATGTCTTTATTTGTCATATGCTTTATGCTTATATTTTGGAGTGGTAGAGTAATTTATTTAACTATAAATATAAATAAGATCTCAGTCAGCTTGTATATTTTATTCTGTACACATGATATGTGTTATGTTATTTTGGCTGTACTATGCTATATAATATACTGTGCTATATAATATATATATTGTTTTTAAATATTTTAGGTCTCTGTTCAAGAGCTGAAGAGCTGATCAAGGCCCGTCGTGTGGAACTCAATATAGCAGCAACAATAGAAAAAATGGAACTATGTTTGCCATTATTGACTACATATTCCAAACTCAAAACTCAGGTAGAAGCTAAGAGGTAGGTTACACATATACTGTTTCAGCTTATTTCTATTAAAGGTTTGGCATACTTACGTCTTCTGCTTGGCTGATCTGTTTGGTTGTCAGATTGTAATGGTATAGATCAGTTGATTGGGTACCAGGCTAGTTTGTCAGATAATTTTAGCCGAAAAAAGTATGTATATATTTAAAAGCAAATATGCTAAAATGAAGCAATAACATACAAAACAATAGGATGTCTAGTGTAGGTAAATAAATAAATATGAGACAACATCACATAAATTACTTTGATTCCAATGTAAGTAGCTGAAGCACTTGTGTTATGGAAATCAGAAGTAACGACGATACCACAAACAGCCAGACCCAAGTAAAGTAGTAAAAAAAAGTAACAGCCTGTAAATTCCCACTGCTGGGCTAAAGGCCTCCTCTCCTTTTGAGGAGAAGGTTTGGAATATATTCCACCACGCTGTTCCAATGCGGGTTGGTGGAATACATATGTGGCAGAATTTTTATGAAATTTGTCACATGCAGGTTTCCTCACGATGTTTTCCTTCACCGCTGAGCACGAGATGAATTATAAAGACAAATTAAGCACATGAATCAGCGGTGCTCGCCTGGGTTTGAACCCGCAATCATCGGTTAAGATGCACGCGTTCTAACCACTGGGCCATCTCAGCTCGTTGTCAGACCCAAGACAACATAGAAAACTAATGGTAATCTACATCGACTCGGCCGGGTGTACACAGCACTCGACCACGGAGGTCGTCATTAGGTAGGTAGGTAGGTATATCTGGTGTGCGCGGGCGGCAGGTACTACCCGGCGCTGAAGACGCTGGAGCAGCTGGAGCACGCGCAGCTGCCGCGCGTGGGCGCGTTCGCGTGGTGCGCGCGCATCGCGGCCGACGTGCCGCGCCTGCGCCGCGACATCCGCGACGCCTCCATGGCCGACCTGCGAGACTTCCTCGAGCACGTGCGCCAGCTCAGCCCGCAGGTGCGCCGCCCACACCTCACTGTTACCTAACCTCGCTACTCGCTCGCTGTCGGGAAATGACCATTTCCCAAGGTTTCACAATGGCACAAGGGACATAACATCTTAGTTCCCAAGGTTGGTGGTTGACGATGTAAGGAATAGTTAATAATTCTTACAGCGTTAATGTCTATGGGCGATGGTGACCACTTACCATCAGGTGGCCCATATGCTCGTCCGCCAACCTATACCATTAAAAAAAAAACACATTTAAATAAAACTAGTTATAACGGATTTTAATCGCGTATATTAATTATTTTGTCGTGGTCACGGGTAGCCTACCCGTGACCACGAACGCTGTAAAGTGCTCGAAACGTCGGGATGTCCAAAATAATTAATATACGCGATTAAAATCCGTTATAACTAGTTTTATTTAAAAGACCATTTTCCTTTGAACTTTCGTTTTCTCAATGTGATACCGATCTATATATTTTCTCCTCTACCCACACAGTCCACTGTATCAAAATAGTAAGATGCAAACTGCACATATATCAAGAAATTTTAATTCTTAGGTTGGAGCTATGGCCCTGGTACAAACTCAGGACATGCTGGGAAGGAGTTTGGCAAACATCGTTAAGAATAGGAAAGGTGAGAGGGCATTACATAGAATAGCTTTTAGGGTTTCATTCCCAAAGGGTGTCTGTGACCATGGGATGCCCTGTGCAGAGTCTGCGGCGGCGGCGCGGGAGAGCGGCGGCGCGCAGTGCCCGCACGAACTGGTGGACTGCAGTCCGCTGCACCGCTGCTTGCACATTCACAGCGTGCTGGGCGCCAAGAATGACTTCGTGCAGTACTACCGGTACCCACAGCGCTCTATATGTCGCCCGTTATCATGCTGTCTCTCTCACTCTTTAATCTGGAACATAGGAAGTATAATTCATAGTATAAAAATTCATATGGGTGCGAGGGTGAGGCATCCAGGCAGCAAAAATTTAAGAACAAATAAGCTTCCATTTTTTTGGATGAACTCGCTGAGTTTCGTATGGTTTCGTTATATATTTTTAATCTGTGATCCTATTTGAAATCTATGATTCAGTAGCATAAACGGTAAAATGATCAAAGATTTCTCAGGCTCGTATTTCTGTAATCTTCAGAAGCTGAACAACTAACTTGATTGAGAAATTAAGAAAAATGATATATGACATGAACTACAATAATAACTGAAAATTGTGCCTTCAACATCTTTTTCTTTTTAATTTTTTTTTCCAAGGCACAGACTATTCGCCAATGTCACGTGCCATGGAGAACACACGATAGTTTCAACATCTTACGATCGAGTCGATATGTGTCAATTAATCATATCATAGTGTCTATGCAAGCTTTCAAAATTTTTTGATGATGTTTCCAGTGAATGGCTGATGAAACTATCACAACGTTGCAAATAGAAAACTTAAAATGACCTCGTAAAAGTTCTGCCTCTGTGCGGCAGTTGAATAAACGATCTATTCCTCTAGAGCTCAGCGCAAGCAGCAAGCTCGGTTGGTGCTGATTCCCGCGTCAGGCAACCTCCACGACTCCATACAGAGCCTGAAGAACTACCTCAACGCCGTGCTGGGCTTCTTCATCCTGGAGGAGCACCTGCTGTCGACGGGCGCGGGGCTGGTCTCCAAGGACTGGCTGCTGGACACGTGGAGCATGGCCGTCACGAAGGTGGCGTCCACGCTGCGGACCAACACGTCGCTGATCACTGACCCCACGCTGATGCTCAGCATTAAGAGGCAGATCGTACTCTTCATTAATGCCTTGAAGTACGTATCATGTTTTTATATATTTAATTTTAATCATTACATAGTATAAAACAAATTCGCTTACCATTGTCTATCTCTATATATGCTTACTTCTATCGAATTACACAACGGATACGATACAAACGGAGCGGTTTTTTTAATAGATAGAGTAATTCGAGTAATTAAATATTAATGTTAATGAACGAGGAGAAACACTTTTTTTTGTCATTCTTACTGAAATAACTATCAGAGGATTAGCGCGTTTTGGAAAAAGTTTCATTTTACGTTGCCTAAACGTTGGTTATCTAAATTGTTCGTTTTGTTTCTCGAACATGCGTGTGCCGTACGGTTAATAAAAATGCTTCAAAATTTGTGCATCCATTTCCTCATCCGTCACGAATCACTATTGAATCGTTTGTTTCTATGTTGATCAAATATTAGTGCGTAAATAAATGCCAGTATGGTAGATATTTATTTCTTATTTTGGAATATGGATGATTGCTCATAGGTGTTACGGCCTCCCGACCGACCCGCTGCCGCTTCTACTGCAAGAGATGGCGGAGCACTACACCGAAGTGCTGATGCAGCGCTGGGTGGTCGTCTTCAGGGATATATTGGACAACGCCTCCTTCCAGCCCATTGAGGTATGACAACACATATAATTCGTGAGGTGTAAACCTAAATACATCTTTATGTAACTCCTCTCAAACCTCAGTCAAAGTCTTTTCCCAATGTTGGTGGCACATTGGCGATGTAAGGAATAGTTAATATTTCTTACAGCCTCAATGTCTATGGGTGATGGTGACCACTTACCATCAGGTGGCCCATATGCTCGTCCGCCAACCTATACGATAAAAAAAAGTCACATTCTTCTTCAAGGTCCATTTCTTCCGTTCAATAAATTGTGTCGGAAGTGAAAATATCGAGTGTAATTGGGAAATATAATGAATACTGGTTTATATTACGGCGAATCTAAAAGAAACTCAGCGTAGTGTCTTTGTAAGATATGATTGCACCGCGTATACGGTTTTGATGACAGTTCGTGGGTTTACTTTTTCTACTAAATTTAATTTAAATACAAAGATCGATACGCTTGCAGATAAAATATGAGCCCAAATTGATTGCTTTTATTTGACATTTTTGGGCAGAATATATTGTAACGCAACTAAACCAGTCTCAGACCGCTAGACAAAAAGATCTTTTTATATACCAATTTACTTTAATATTTGCTGTGGCACTACTAACCAGCCATTAACATTTTTCCGTTCTCTAAAATTAATTCTTTCTTCAATCGCAATGATTTAGTAAATTGCAATCAAAGAATCTGCGCTATTCTCCACATCTACGGCTGGAGTTCTTTAAAATGAGACCATAACTGATTTTTGTGTTCATTTATTGTCTCGTAATCACTAATACAAAGAATGGCTTATGTTATTAATTTATAACATTCTATTGGACAATAGTGGATAGTGTTAAAGATGCTGAATAAGGTCGTATAAATCTCTCAGGTGGAGAACCAGGAGCAGTTCGATGCGGTGATGGACACGTTCCCGTTCGACGCCGACGAGCTGGAGACGCTGCCATTCCCCAGGAAGTGCGTGCCAACCGTAACGTCTACACGCTGCGATGCGTATACGTGAAATTGTGAGGCCGAGCGCCGGCCTGCCCCCACTGTGTCTACATTTCATTCGATTAAATTGAAATTTATCATTCACCCTGTATATAACGCGTTTCCTTAAGAGGATATTTCACAATTCTTACATTTTGGTTCAAATGTGCAAGTGCCAAATTGAATAAAATCAAATCAAACCTTGGTCAATGGTCTTACAGCTTTGATGTCATAATATAAAATAAAATGACGCCCAAGACCTAACATAATATAGATTGTCCAAAACGAACGCCCCCCTCCACAACGAGCTCAACAATGAGCTCGCTGCGTGCTTGGCAGGTTCCCGTTCTCGGCGCTGGTGCCGGCGCTGTACGTGCAGGTGAAGGAGTTCATCTACGCGTGGCTCAAGTACTCGGCCGGGCTCGGCCTGGGCGGCGCGCGCCGGGCCGCGCAGGCGCGCCACTCCGCCGCGCTGCTGCTCAGCCGCTCCTTCGCCGGCTGCCTCGCCGCGCTCTTCCGCCGCCCGCTGCCGCTCATGCAGCTCGTGCAGGTACCGCCCCCCCACCCCCCGCACCGCCACACACGCGCACACACTCGCACGCACGCCCCCCCCACCCCCCGCACCGCCACACACGCGCGCACACGACACCCCCCCCCCCCCCCCCTCATGCAGCTCGTGCAGGTGCCGCACACACGCGCACACACGCACGCACACACTCGCACGCACGCCCCCCCCCCCCGCGCCGGACTCACCGTGCTGTCGGTGGTTGCAGATCATCGTGGACACGCAGTACCTGGAGGACGCCACGTCGTTCCTGTACGAGTTCATCAGCAACATCACCGGCTCCGAGCTGACCACCACGCAGGTGCCGATACTGATCTATTATTTTAATCGCGCCGTAGTATCATATCTGTTCTGTAGTATACATACAACAACAACAACAGCCTGTAAATTCCCACTGCTGGGCTAAAGGCCTCCTTTCCCTTTGAGGAGAAGATTTTGGAACATATTCCACCACGCTGTTCCAATGCGTGTTGGTGGAATACACATGTGGCAGAATTTCTATGAAATTTGTCACATGCAGGTTTCCTCACGATGTTTTCCTTCACCGCTGAGCACGAGATGAATTATAAAGACAAATTAAGCACATGAATCAGCGGTGCTCGCCTGGGTTTGAACCCGCATTCCCGCTGGGCCATCTCGACTCAAGTAGTATACATGATACACTATGAACGTGTTCGCGCAGACGGCGGGCAGCATGTTCCAGGCGGCGCGGGACGACGCCGAGAAGCAGATCTGTGAGAACTTGGAGAAGAAAGTCGATGAGTTTCTCGATCTGGAAAACTATGACTGGCTGTTAGGTAAGCTCGTAACTTAGAAGCTATATAGCCATTTAAGCAAAATATTGTCAAATTCATCAAGATTATAACTGATAGTCAAAAATTCGTTACCACCATGACAACCTCGAATGGATGCCACTGATTTTCACTACATCTGAAAAGTGACATCACTTCTTTGACTATTCAATATATGTATGTATATATAGACTGCTAATGCGGGCAATATTAGCCCAACTACCTTTTTGTTAACAATCGTATACAATATAAGATTTTAAATTAACACGGTTATTTTTATTATTAAAGTTATAAGTTTCGGGATATTTACCATGTTTTTTATTTTTGTTCGATGAAGCTCGATATTTCGACATTGTCTACGAATGTCTTGTTCACGAGACTGAAGTGTGCGGGTAGATGTTGATAATGTTAGAGGTGTCCGTATCGAACTACCTCCTTTCTTGTACGTTTGCTACGTAAACACCGGTCACCCGGTCACTACTATTGTCACTTTCACGTGAAAGTCACGGTAACCGGTAAATATCCCGAAATTAATAACTTTAATAATCGTATACAATGTCATACTTATCCTTCGAACTACATATATAAGTTTTGATACCGCTATAATTTTCGAGATTATGCTAAGACATCCTTTGGGACATCAAATGGAGTTCTTCGGTTTCATGTGGTATGTGTTCCAGTGGAGCCGACGGGGCAGGCGTCTTCGTTCGTGACGGACATGCTGGGCTACCTCACGGGCGTGCTGTCGTCTCTGGAGCAGCTGCCCGAGCGGGCGCGGTGAGTACCTCGCATACAGTAGCTACCTGTGAAGCTACCAATACCCAGGTATTGGTAGCTTCACTTAATATGATTGTTAAATGTCGATACCAAAGTGCTTGCTAATTAAGCTCTATTTTTGAACCGTAGAGGTCATTGTTATCATGTAAATCTACCACCGGTTCGGAAAGTAGATTCTACTGAGCAGAACCGATAAGAAACTCAGTACTCATTTTTTTTCAATCATTAAATCATTACGCCTTGTACGTTAACGAAATGAAAGCTATTTTAACAAGTTTTATATGATATTATCATCCCAGGCTAAACCTGACTTTCACAATTTCTGAGTGTAAATTTCGGCTGTAATCATGACAGACGCATTTCGTGCCAGTGAGAGATAATGATAATGCATTGTTTACATCGTCATCATTAAATTGTCTCCTGTCAGCTTAAAAAGTAATGAGGTATTATCAGTAAACATTACAATATCGCTTAAAAATGAAATGGAATATCATTGTTATACAACAAAAATAAAAAAAGGATTCAAAATTGATCCTTGTGGAACACCCAGTCACATTTACAGATCCAGAAGATGTTATCCAATTAATAGACTTGTTAATTTTATTATTGAAGTAAACAGGAATAATATTAAGCTTCACCATTAACGCTGTAATGTTTTAGCTTGTGTAAAAGCGTTTTTCACAGTCGCAATCACAGAACGCGCCAATGACAAGATGAGTACTGCCATTCTAGCATCAGCTGTTAAGCGACTCTTAGTACAGTCAAATTGTTTACCATGCCAAAGTAAACTAGGAGTTGATTTAACATAACAATTCAAAATTTTAAAATCATTTTAACTATTTAACAAAAGAAACTTAAATTCAAATTTACATACTTTGTTTCGAAAGTTTAATTCCATAAAACTATGTACTATATAAGAGACACGATTGTTCACCTTGTCTTTGTGCAAATATTAGGATACAGGGAAGAAAACTTTTTTTTTTGCGAAATATTTTATCTATTTTATAAATTATTTATTTTATTTAAGTTATAGTTGTTTATTGTAGAAAATGATAATAGAAATAATATTAGAAATAACAACTATGTTAGATCCTAACATAGTTGAGTTGAGCTAAAATCAGGTAGAAAAACGATATAATGATCAAAGTTAAAAATGTGAGCAGCGAACATGTACGGAACCCGCGATTTTTATGTGTGGAAATTGTCCTGATTTGTAGGATGTTAACTCCACAGACCTGTTTGGATAAAATGTTATTCTCTATTTAGTTTCTTAGTTTAGAAGACACTATTGTTATGTTGGTTTTGCAAACAACTTGAAAAAAAAAGTTTTTCTTCATACATAACCCTTTGTATTCTATAGAGGGTATTATTAACAGTATCTGGAAGTATGTATACTACATTACAAGCAATTGTGACCATGGAATTAGATTTTACAAACTAACATTTTTTTTACAATTTTGTAAAATTCGTTCTTAGTAAGTGCCTACACAGCAAAACACGTTAGCGCTGAAATGGTCCAATTGATACTATTTAGAATTTCCATCAGAAGGCGCAACAATAGTGTGCACGCTCGCTGTCATAACACGCCGCATCGCGCCACGCGGGACGGGACAAATGTGGTTCAAACTGCCACACAACTCGGCATTTGTTTTTCGAAATTCAAAATTTTTACAAATGAAATCAATGTAATATGGTCGTCATATAGGATCGCTGGCCAGCACAATTACCAATTTCGGCAAACTCGCGGCAATGCTCAATGCAAAACGCAGCACTTTCGACCTGTTGTTGCTACGAAAAGTACAAACTGAGTGCACTGCGATTCTGATATTATTTTGACCTGGCTTTGGATTTCCGACATTGATACTACATTATTTGTCGATCCTTGGTCGTTCATTTGGATTTTGATTAAGCCTTTTGTTTTGGATTTCATCAGAACAGTCAGACACGTGAGTTCGTTGTACGCCTTCGTAACTATTTCGAACGTTAAGCTAAAAATGGAGGACCAATTTTACCTATATCACCAGTGATTGAACGCGTAGCTGATGCACTTAATATTGGATAACGAACTGTTAGACGAATAACTAAAGAAAAATTTGGCGAGACTGGCAAAGAAGACAATAAGCTTCACACACCAAAAAACAGAAACCGAGATAAAACAGTCGTAGGCATCGATTGTTTTGATGCCAATGCTATTCGAAGACATGTGTACGGCTACTATTTACGGAAGGAGTATCCAACACGAGAAAAGTTAGTGAAATCACTAAAGGACGCTGGATTGTTCTTCGGTGGGCAAAGTTCATTAACAAACATTTTAAAGAACGTTGGATTTCGATACAAACAATGTAACAAACGCAAAGTATTAATGGAAATATTTGATATCGTTATGGCAAAATGTACTTTTTTACGACAAGTGAAAAATATTGAAAATTGGCAAAATGTTGTGTTCTTAGATGAAACATGGCTTAATGCTAACCATACAGTAAGCCGTTCTTGGACCGATGACACTGCAGCTTCTACTTCCAAAGTTCCTGTTGGAAAGGGATCGCGACTTATCATTTGTCACGCCGGAACCATCAACGGGTTTGTCGAAGTTTCTCGCATGGCTTTTGCCTCAAAAACCACAGGTACCATGAGGAAATGAACGGGGAAAAGTTTACTGAATGGTTTACCTCAATGTTGTGTAGGCTCCCTGATCCATCTATTATAATTATGGACAATGCCCCATACCACTCGATGCAAATTAACAAGCCACCTGCCTAATCCCAAAAAAAAGCTGATATCTGATAAGCTTAGTCGCATACATAACAATGTTAAAGGCAAGGAATTATGATGTCTTTTAAAAGATAACAAACCAACCAAGATCCGATACATCATTGATGAAATAGCGTTAGAACCATTTTCTACACAGAGTTATACGGTTACCGCCTTACCACTGTGAATATAATGCAATTGACTTGGTGTGGGCCCAAATTAAGGGATACAGAATACAGGCAGAATACAGAACCCCCATTTACCACAACAAAAATGCTAAAAATTTTAGAAAAAGTTTGTAAACATGTGACTAAAGAATAATGGGAAGAGGTTGTAAATAAAACTATTAAATTAATAAAGGATGATTATGAAATAAATGTGAAAATAGATAATATTTTAGAAAATGAACTTATAATTAATGTGAGTGACGATAGCAGTGAGAGTGAAAGCAGCAGTATGGACGACTCCGATTAAATATAGCCACTAGTGTTTTTGGTTTCTTTTTGTATCAATTTATTTCTTGTATGTAATGTGTTTATAAAGTTATTTACATTTCTAATTCCAATTTTTGATTTAAAATGATTTCGTTCGAATATATTACTTAAACTTATTATATATTTTTTTTATTAAACCTTTTTTTTATTTTAATCAGATACTACTTGCAACCAAAACTTGAATTAAATTACTTGCAAAAAAACAAAGATTTGAATATATTATATCGATAGTAAATTTATGTGAAATACATCACTTTTATAATGTGTCAAAACGGCCATCGTATCTTGCCGCTCTAGCGCGTCAAGTGTAAGTTGGTGTGTGGCAAAAACATGTACTAATTTTTTTTGTTCATTTAATATCTTATTTGTTTTATTTACCCTTATTTAGAAAACTTACCCAAAATCTAATAAAAATGAGACGTAGACAATTATTTTCTAGGGAGATATTGGTAAAATAAACAAAAAAGTGGCAAGACAAAGGTGTAGTAGGCTGCCACAGGAACGCCAACTTATACTTGTCAGTCTATAGTATGTGTGTGCGTGCGCAGCGTGGCGGCGGCGCGCGCGGCGACGGCGCGCATCGCGTCGCGGCTGCGGCGCGCGCTGCTGGCGCCGGGCGTGCGGCAGGTGTCGGCGGGCGCGCTGCACCAGCTGGACCTGGACGTGATCCAGTGCGAGCAGTTCGCGGCGGGCGAGCCCGTGGGCGGGCTGCGCGAGGGCGAGCTGCTCGAGCAGTTCGCGGCGCTGCGCCAGCTGCTCGACCTCGTCACGGGCTGGGACTGGGCGTGCTACCTGCACGACGTGGGCCTCGGCGCCGGCCGGTACGCGCTCGTGCCGCCGCGCGACGCCGCCGCGCTGCTCGACAAGCTGCGCGAGGCCGAGCAGAAGTCCTCCGTGTTCTCCGTGCTCAAGAAGAACGAGCGCGACCGCCGGAAGCTGCTCGACACCGTGCTCAAGCAGCTGCGCCAGCTGCAGAACCAGGACGGCTGACGGCACTGCCCTTGCACTATCTTGTGTATATAATGTAGGCAAAAAGTCATTGCTCGATAACACAGTATTTTTTATTTGAGATGGTATTTTATATTATAATGCAATATTTATTAATACACTATCAGAGAAAATAAATTTGTTTTTTTATTTCTCACGCTCATGTATCCAGCTAACTTGTGTTTTACCAAAATATAGCGGTGGTAACCCTTTTCGAAGACATGTGATCATTGTTATGACAGGCGTAGAAACAATGACACCAAAGAAATTAAAATAATTCTGTTGTCCTGTCTATTTTTATGAAATCTATGATTGATAGAATTGATAGAATTGACTTCGCTTCGCTTTCGCTCGGCGCGGCGCGCGGCGGTTCGGCGCCATCTGTTGGAATATTCAGGCGTAACCTCGCCGCCTCGCTAAGCGTAGTGCGCGGAGGGGCATGCCGTTTTTGTCGTTAGTGTAAGTGTGTGCGCGCGATTCTCAAGGGCAATTAGCTCCTGTAGTGATAGTTAAGGGATAATGATAAGACCTTTTATGCATAGGCAAATGGTAAGTGGTCACCACAGCTTATATACTACACATATATATGTACCATAAGAAATATCAATCATGCAATCTTGAATATTTTTAATAATCATGAACAATTTCTACAATACTTTCGCAATATTTGTAGAGAATAGTGACTTGGGACTACACTAAATATGTAAACATTTTAATAACACCTAATCAAAATGTATCGATCGTAAAATTAAATTCAAACATATTAAACATTGATTAAGCAATTCACATGTTAAATTTTGAAGATTCCAGTTTTTTTATAATTTTTTTTTATATTAATATGTTAAATTTATAAAAAAGATTATATTAATATAATTTATACCCTACAGCACTTATGCATAAAGTTGATTTCTAACTGAGAAAATATTGTTAGAATTTGATGATTTTGTATTAATGTTACTATGTTTTAACAAATCTCATTATTTAATAAAGAAGCATTACACCTTCTTATTAATTGTCAACCCGAAAAGAACCGGAGCATAAAATTTATCGAGTTTTTATTGTCAATTTATACATATTTATTAATATTATAAAATGTGAAAGTAACTCTGTTTGTCTGTAGCTCTTTCACGACCAAACCGCTGAACCGAATTTGATGAAATTTTGTTTTGAAGTAACTTGAAATCCAAGAAAAGACATAGGTTATTTTATTTGCCATGCCATGTGACAACTAACACACTAAAACGCGAGCAAAGCCAGGGGCGACTTCTAGTGTTTACATATATTTAATATTACAGGAAAATAGCCAGGAAGCGATCGTTTCATTCCCAAGGTGTGCTGTCAACATGAACTCGTGATATGTAAGACTTTTGCACACGACTGTTCTTTAATATATTTTTTTAATTGTCAGTAGAGGTAATAGGCTATTTGACTGGTTTTGAAAATCCATTTCATAT
Source organism: Vanessa cardui (assembly GCF_905220365.1). Lineage (NCBI taxonomy): Eukaryota > Metazoa > Arthropoda > Insecta > Lepidoptera > Nymphalidae > Vanessa > Vanessa cardui. The sequence goes on along the minus strand of NC_061127.1, from coordinate 432,579 downwards.
TATTTAGTGGAAGTTAAGGAACCCAGTAAAAGTTGTGTTTTTTATTTCTAGTACAGATTTGCCGAAAAATATCATATTAAAAATTCCATATTTAAATAGCACGCAAAAACGCTACTCGGACAATATGGCGCCGCAATGGGTTCGATGACGTCACTTTCTTGTAATTTAATCTGTGGTACATTTAGTAGAAAAGCAAAATTTAGAAGAAAGTTACTTCATCATAAGCCCTGCCAATCAGAAGCGTTTTGTGTCACGTGACAAACGGTTAAAAATTTGCATTTTTATTGATGGATTTTTTAATAAAATAAGTATTATTTTCAACTTTCGTTAGCAAACAACCATTATTAAATCCATAATGATTACAATAATTCTCAGTTTATTTTACGTATTGTCAAATTGTTTCATATTTGAATGCTTTCTGTAATCCTATTGTAAAACCGTATACTTACCCCAGAACAGAGTTGCTGTGTTATAGATTACGTCAATAGCACCTCTTCTGTAACAACAAACACAACAACAGCCTGGAAATTCCCACTGCTGGGCTAAAGGCCTCCTCTCCCTTTGAGGAGAAGGTTTGGAACATATTCCACCGCGCTGTTCCAATGCGGGTTGGTGGAATGCACATGTGGCAGAATTTCTATGAAATTTGTCACATGCAGGTTTCCTCACGATGTTTTCCTTCACCGCTGAGCACGAGATGAATTATAAAGACAAATTAAGCACATGAAACAGCGGTGCTTGCCTGGGTTTGAACCCGCAATCATCGGTTAAGATGCACGCGTTCCAACCACTGGGCCATCTCGACTCCTTCACGACTTCTGCAACACGTATCGCATTATCATCATCATCATCAGATCTTTCCAAGACGTGGTTGTGGGATAGTGTGAGTGTACCGAGTGACTGGTCAGGCACTAGAGCGCATATCTAATGGTTGCTATACTAAGCGAGTCGTATCGAAATCAGCAAATACTTTATTTTTTTAACAAAGGGCCAAGAAATTCAGCTGACTCAATTGGATCCATAAATTCCCTATCGATAAGTAGGTACATCAGTTTCCTCCAAAGTGTTCCAGACACTAGAAGTTCAAAACACAAATTAATTTCTAGTTGACTGCACACTTTGGGAATGAGAAAAACGCCTCCAGGCTAATAACAAAAATATATTTGTATTATTATTAAAAATATATATTGTATATGTAATATGATATAAAAAAAATTGATCCTGCTCAGTTTCTTTCGCCGGCTCTTCTCAGGTCTGAGGTGTTAAATTCCGGACTGGTGGCAGATTTTTTGTCTATCAATAAAAAAGTGTAATCACTTCTATTTTGAATAAAGATTTTTGACTTTCACTTTGAAATGTCCTGGGATCTGGTCCCTTATACTAATAAAACATTATCGCTGAGTTGTTAGAAAATAGCAAAAATATTGTCATTCACAAGGAAATACTAAATTTGCAACTTTAGCGCACATTTCGGGGCTATATAAAAATGCCACAAACCATTCGCTTAAGATGCAAAGGTATGACCTTATGGTGATGGATGTACTGATCGGGTTATCTGGTGGTAAGGCCTCCCCTGGTATATACTTACAGTTATGTCTAAGTTCAAACCATTTTCAGTACCATTTTTTTATTTTTTATTAATAAAAAGAATTAATAAATTGTTCTGTAGCTGCAAATATTTAAAACTACCAGTTAAAGATAAAGTTTAATACAAAATGTTTAAAATAATTTCATAAAGTGCTTCTAGGTATATGCCAATTCGATTTGAGTACTTACATTTACATTTTGACATGGCAGACAGAATGAAATGACAAGTACGATTGAATTGATGAATGAGTTTTATATATCTAACGTCTGAACAAAATAATAAATATGTCCGCAGAGCTGACTCAAACAAATCGAGCATTAATGAGATTGCGCAACTAAATCTGGATCAATGCGTAAGATCGTATCGCGTACAAGCTTATCGGCGGTCGTGCGCATGCGCTTCGACGCCAAGGTCGCAATTTGTGACCTTACCATAGAATTTGTATTGCGAATATTCGTAGAAGATTAATGAACTTTTTTGCAATTTAGAAAGTTGAAATCAAACTTGAATGCTATCGGGTACTTCATAATATTCATACAATTTAAAATTTACTTGTGGTAGGGCTTTGTGCTAGCCCGTCTAGGTAGGTAGCACTCACTCATCAGTTATTCTAACGCCAAATAACAGTACTCAGTATTGTTGTGTTCCGGTTTGAAGGGTGAGTGAGCCAGTCTAACTACAGGTAAAAGGGACATAACATCTTATGTACGTACCCAAGGTTGGTGGCACATTGACGATGTAAGGAATAGTTAATATTTCTTACAGCATCATTGTCTATGGGTGATGGTGACCACTTACCATCAGGTGGCCCATACGCTAGCCCGACAAATTATACCATAAAAAAATAACAATGTATATTTTTAATAACACAATTTAAAGTTTAGGATAAATTTGAGAGACAGTGCTGAGGCTGTTACTTGAAAGCCAAATTACATAGTAATGTATATACTTCTTGACTTTGAAACTCGTTTTTTTATAGCTTGACTTTTTAGACTAATGTATCTGGTAGTCTAATATAAAACGATAAATTAATTAGTCGATACTCGTTTCAGACACCTCAGGGTCTTCCATCAAAAACATAAAATTGCAACGATCGTGATTTAGTGAGATTGACTATAAATATATTAATTAGTATGAGAGCCGAGACGGCCCAGTGGTTAAAACGTATTAATCTCAATCAAATGCGTGTTCAAACCCGGACAAGCACCACGGAATTTTCTTTTGGTTTATCACATTTGTGTACATATTGTAACCTTATAGTTATAGTATGATTGGACTTATGGCCCAATCTCGGGGCCTCTTAGCAAATTCTCTTTACATATTTTCTAACACAATGCAATATTTTTCATGATAGTTATTCTTCACCAATTTTAACTATAGTCGGATTCTACCAGGGGACTAGTTGCCTAGTGGATAATCTAGCCCTAGCCCGGTCTGATTCACTTGAAATTAAGCATAATTACTTTCGACGTAGGCGGTTACTAAGAAAGATTTATTGGACATTTCAAGCTCAAGGAAGGAGTAACTTTGTGTAATTAATCTTGTTCAATTATATTTATTTGTCACAAATATCTTGTTTGGTGGTGAAGAAGAATGCTCTAAGGAAATTATCTACTATTATGCATCAATAACAAACCTCCATTACAGCCAAATGTAGTATTATCCAAATACAGTACTGAGTACATAGAAGCAAGGAGGACTTAGTCCAGATAGCTGCAGGGACTCTACAGGTTGTAACTTTCATTAATAAGTTTAATATCGTGGTACAAAACCAATAGTCATCACCATATCCTGTAGCGAAAAAGTTTTTGAGCATAACAACCCTTCAGAAAGGTATTCGGGCTCTGAAAGTAAATCGGGTTATGTGGGTCTCCAAACCCCAGTGGTTAGAAGCTTACTACTGCAATGGCCGTCCTTGGCACGGATCGGAGAGGCTGCGGGGTCGTGTCGATATAACGCATCCGAGGCCCCTCCCAGCCAGCAGGCACCTATGTTAAGGGCACACATTATGCAAAAAAAAAAAACTTGTACACTTATGAGTCAGTGACTTTGACACAAATATAACCTACATCTGCGGCACTGGCTGATTTTATGTTTTATTTATGATCTCATAAACTTCGGTTAAACTTGAATTTATTAAGTTCCGTTCCAAGAGAACTTCCACCCAGAGGTTAAATATTGTTTATTTATTAAGTAAACAAACAAGGTAACGATCTCACAAAATAAAATTAATCCTCAATAAATTCGATTAAGAAATATTATAAATAAAAGCATTAACGCAGCTTTATTATCTTAATGTAATATTAACAAATTAGGTAACTATGTACAGTTATTGAGGTCAGGAAAATTATGTAAAGCAAGGTAAATGAAGTAAACTTGCTCAAGAAAAAAAGTAAGAATCCTCAAGATGACTACTGCTTATTTGTATTTTGGCATTTTGTATTTGATTTTGATTATAATACTAAAAAATAATACAAGTGTAAAGGAGCACTTGTTTATGTTTATTTTAAATGTTTAATCTTAGAGTTTAATATTGTTTTACATAGTTATGAAACGACTCATTTTATTTAATATGTGTCTTGTATTATTATTAAATATCAGTAATGAGTATAACATTGAGAAAATATTATAGGTTAACCTATGAAGACTTCTGCGAAAGGATTATTTCAAGGAGTGTTACAAAGTTTTAATTTGTTAATTGTTGAAATGCCAATATTTCAACTTTCGCACCGTTTCGGAAAGCAGCGTCACGCGAGAAGAAATGACATGAAAATCATTTATTTCAAACAAGATTTATAAGGAGGTTAGTATGCACAATTACTTCTCTTAATCATCTGCGAAGGAAATTGAGATTGAATCCAAACATCTGAATCCAAAAAGGTTTTATTTTAATGAGCAATAAGATTTATTGATTAACTGTGTCCTTATAAAAAGTTGTATAACATAACTTGTTTTTCAAATAATAAGGTTTTTAATTATTGTTTATGTAATAGTAGAGTTTAAATGTTTGATAAAGTCAAGGATGGATAGGTTTTTAATATTTCATTCTATGCTTGGGTAAAATTAAAAATGCCTAGTTCATTACAGAGTTGTAATTTGTATTTGCAATTTGAGAATGAGCCAGCAAGTTTACAAGCTTATAGACATCAGTCACTAATCTTATCGTAGTTGAGGTTGTTTGTACCCGCTTGCCCTATATATACCTATTTTCGGCATTAGTCTAAATTATGTTGGTGATTTGAATTAATAAATCGCGTTATCCATACATTAATATTAAATGGCTTTGAGTGCGTATTTTACCGTTGCTAGTATGACGTCAACGAGATGACCACCTAACATAATATTTGAACCTATTTGTAAAATATGCCGGTCTTTGAGCTAGTTTAACTGTCATTTCTCTGGTTATATATGTCTTTAGCAACCTTGGAAATTTTTACGGTTGCCCGTTTCAATAGCCATTCCATTAAAAATGCCTCGGGCATGGCCTTGCTGGAATTGGAACGATCATAGGTGAATAGGTTGACATATAATATCAACTTGTATATTATTATTTAATATTAATATTGATTCTTTACATATCTAGATTTGTTTTGAATGTACAGATTGTTATTCCGTTTTCACTGAGAATAAATTGTTTTTATTGTTATATTATGAGTTAGCAGACAGGTGAAGGAGTTACGCAGTGGCGTAGCTAGGTGAGGTAGGGCCCCGGTGCATAGAAAAAGAATCGGGCCCTCACTCCCTCTTTCCCATCTCTCTTTAACTAATGATTACCCTTTAAAATTATAGATACCAAATAAGAAATCTTCTGCGCAGGGTCGTGATTTTAGCTACAGAAGTTTAAGGTTTAGTTTAGAGGGCCCCCTGAACTCCGGGGCCCTGGTGCACTGCACCTCCTGGCCCTACGATAGCTACGCCACTGGAGTTACGTGAGGATATTGGTCATCATTGCTCAATGCCCCATTGGTAATGTAAGGAACGGTTAATATACAAACGTTGAGATCTATGACGTTATGTCCTTTGTGGCTGTATTAACGCCAGCTCACCTTTAAAATCCGAACACAGGATTACAAAGTATTACTGTTTGATGATTAAATGTTGAGCGGGTGGTACATACCCAGAGGAAATTACAAAAATGATTGCCACCAAGTAAGGTGTTAAGTTTGTTAAGCTTGAATGTAATTTATATTTTTTTTTTTCAAATTCCCTGAGAATAGTACGAAATTGGTGAAAATGAATGAAAATATAATCTACCGAGTTCCGGTAAGCAGCTATAAGGGACACTAGTCAATTACGCTGGTTATTATAATGCACACCAATAAAAATATTTATTTGTTTATTTATTTAAAAATAGTTATTTTCTAGTTCAACACATTTATCAGTAACATAACAATATATTATTATATTTAATAGACCGACTTGTTAATTAAACATAAAGTATAACGTATAACACGCATAACCATTGCAACATGTACCTAACATATGCATTTAACGAATATGCAAGTGCTCGCTCAAAGCCCATAGCGAATATTGTCAGTGGGCGAGTCACGTCGCGCACGCTAACAGCCGACCATTTGTCAAAACGGACGTGGGCCTGTATGTGACCTACTCTTGTATTAATAAGATTATATCCAACAATTCCGAATTCGCTCGACTTAGAGGCGTTAATTATACTTTGCATATAAATATAGGTTAAGCTAGGATCCTGAATGGGTGAACGTCTTGTATGACTAATGCTTTCAATGTCACGTTGTTGCGTATCGATATATTTGCATTAATCATGATAAATAAGTATATTACTTTTATTATACTGCGTCAAAATTTAAGACACATTTTAACATTAGCATCGCTCTTGTTGGTTGATTCTCTAAACGTTATCCGCGCAAATCCGAGAAATACCGGCGACATGATCAGTGGACTCTTGTTTGTTCATAATATCTGCTTTTAATTAAAGATAATTGCATTTCCATATATATTTATTTACAGATATCATTTATAAAAGTATATGATAAACTTTCAATTTTTTTTTATATTTACATGTATTTTTTTTCATTGAAGAGATGGCTAATAAGTCCAAACATTAATTATAGGTATATCAAACAATTTATTTTTAATTTTTTGTTTTTGTATTTTACAAACATTGTTTTACTTTCTTTTCTTTGTTTAATCCTAAACTTTCTTTATTTTAAAGTATGTTTCAATTCAATTGTTTTGTAATTTATTTTTTTACTTATCATTTATCGTTTCCTCTGCCCAATTTATTCTCGAATTGTGGCTTATTTTACCTCTTAGAGAAACTTCAGATACCCTTTTCCTATTTTTCTATCTTCGAAATGCCTTTTATGTAGATAAAGTAGCTTTATAATAGAGAAATATAAAAAATAAGCATATTTATTACAGCAAAAGGTATCAAATATATATATTAAATTTAATATTTTGCGACAATACTTTTTATAAATTCTGCCGTCGTTTCGACACAGTTGCACTTGTCGTGGTCACGAACTGACAGTCAGTGGGCTTGGTTTTGTCAAGACATAAAAATAATATATGAAATAACATCAATATATAAATATGGAAGTTGTATCTATTGTTGTATATTTACATAAAAATCTATATTATTCGTTTTAATTAATACCTTTGATCTTAAACAGAAAAAAATACAATACTGACCTTCCGACCCTATGACCTCAGCTGCTAATAATACCTTGTCTTTGCAGTATATATTTCATTTAAAACAATCACGGCGGATTTTTTCTGTTGCGACCTAAATTTCCTTGAGTTTAAACTGTTCAATTCTTTAACGGTCTTTTCAAGGCACATCCGTCTTAAACGTGGGAATCATATTGTCATCCCGTACAAGATCACTAGCGACTCGCCCAATCTTCGCTTGGGTACAACATTGATGCTTTATTTCCGTAAGTAACCTTTCATGGATACGAAAGATCCACATAAAATCGACGTATACCATAAACGCTTCTACAAGCGCGGTTGAATTGTTATTTAAAAGGATTGTATTAAATGAAAAGCTAGTTTGGAAAGCAGACTCTACTGATTTGAATCTTTAAGAAACACACTAGTTATTATTTTCCAAAATCAAAGTTCATTCAATTAAATATAAAAAAAGAATTATACAATATAACCTGCTCGCAAAGTTAACAAGTTGTTAGCTTTTAATCCTCGCCCAAGTATCAACATATGTCGGAAAAGCCGGAAATAATCCCAATTCTACGCTAAGGGCTCCTCTCCTTTTGAGGGCGAAATTGGGAGCATATTACGCTGCTCCAATGCGGTTTGGTGGATTCATATGTGATAGAATTTTTAGTAATTAGTTGGAATTAGACTCAGGTTTTCTCATGTTTTCCTTCACCATCGAGCAGGAAATGAATTGAAACACAAATAAAGAACCTGAAAATTTAGTGCTTGTCTGTGTTTGAACACGCAATCATCGAAGAGATACGTTATAACTACTGGACTTAAGTATCAATACTCTTTATTCCTGTGTTCTGACAAAGTGAGTGAGTTAGAGTAATAACAACAACAACAGCCTGTAAATTCCCACTGCTGGGTAAAGGCCTCCTCTCCCTTTGAGGAGAAAGTTTGGAACATATTCCACCACGCTGTTCCAATGCGGGTTGGTGGAATACACATGTGGCAGAATTTCTATGAAAATTGTCACATGCATGTTTCCTCATGATGTTTTCCTTCACCGCTGAGCACGAGATGAATTATAAAGACAAATTAAGCACATGAATCAGCGGTGCTTGCCTGGGTTTGAACCCGCAATCATCGGTTAAGATGCACGCGTTCTAACCACTGGGCCATCTAGAGTAATTAAGGGTTGTTATTTAAAAACAAAAAAAAACTAATACGGAATAGATTTAATTTAATAAAAAAATGCATGGACAAACTCACTGCTTCTTTTTTGTTATCTATTAGTACGTCATGCATCGTGAGAAAAGAACGATTGATTATTTGGGTGGTGAAGATTAAACTATACTTATACGCAAATGAGTACCTACACATAGAGTACAACGTGACGGTTGAATTGATTGCTGCCATTATTTTGAGAATATAGATTAGATTAATGTTGTCGTATCATTAATTAAATTGACCTTATGAGTATTGGAGTTGTTGTTACGGATAAGTATTTTCTACTGTCGTTTCATTATCCATGTCTATATTTATAATTGGTGGTGATCTACTTGGTGGTAGGTTTTTGTGTAAGCCCGTCTGGGTAGGTACCACCCACTTACCAGTTTTTCTACCGCCAAATAACACTACTCAGTATTGTTGTGTTCCGATTTGAAGGGTGAGTGCGCCACTGGGTGGGCCACTTAATGTTAACTTGAGAACTAACATGTTATGTATGTCCCATATGCCGCTAGTTACACTGGGATACCCTCAAACTGAACACAACAATACTTAGTATTGCCACCACCAAGGAAAATAAGTAAGGTTATCTTTACTTTCGAAATATTTAAAAATATTAAATACGCACATTTTTTTTTAATTAATCGTACTGTTTTATCTATATTTCTTAAAATGGTTTACATGACATGATGTTTTTTTTTAAATAGGTATGTCCTTAATAACGAGACAAAGGTGTAAAATATAAAGTCTTACAGTGAAATGTAACACGATTATATATTTATTCATTTATTTATTTTAAATATTATCTTGATAAGCTGTCTTTATAATTGACGGAGGATAACTTCTTTTACAATATGTAATTGGTCGATTTTATTGAAATGCAAAAAGATAGAATTACAAATTACGAAACATTTCAGTTACACAGCGTGTTATAATAACTATACATACATATATACTGGCTGGCTGGTGAAATAAGAATATTATTTATTTTTCCTAGAATTCATTCATTCCAATTACCCGACACACTCACCACTCGGCAATATCCAAGTTAAACCGTCCAGTGATAACTAAAACATTCAAAAAATAATCAATACTTGTCCAGCCGTTTAATAAGATTCCAATGAGATACACGTAAGGATTAATTTTATATACAAAGATTACCAATTTCTGTAATACATTGAGCATAGCGAATCAATCAAACGTCATATTATTCATTATCTGGTTGCCCAGTAAAAGTTTAAACATTTAAAACTAGGAAGTAAACCTCCGCTAGCTTGTGTGTGTAGCTAAGCTTGTGTGTTTAACGGAAGAGAAGTTGACTATATGGAACTGTAAATACACATGGTTTTAGCTTGAAAGGAATAAAACAACTTACGTTCGCTACTTCGTGTTGCTTGAAAGATGATCGTGAATTCTGATATATTGTAGAGATTCGATTTGTTTGATTTCGAAGCACAGCTTAGTCTAGCTGGAGCTTGAATAACCTTACGTCAGCTGTGAGACATTCAGTCATTGGTTAAGAATGACCATCATGCGTGGACGCCAATTGAAATGTTGCTGTAATGATCCCCTGAACAATTTCGTTCAATAGTCATTCCTACGGGAGACTACGAACACGGACACAGGTGTGCTTTATATTTCCTCAATCTCATTATCCGATTACACGGCTACCTTATATGACCGGAAACATTTTAGGAGATTTTATAGATTAAAGCATCTAGTAATTATATCACATCTAATCATAATACTCATATATTACAACAAGACTGTATAAATGACGCTAAAATAAGAAAACAGGTTCCATAGCGATTATTGAACATGTTACAATTAAAGGGTTCCAATCCGCAACCAGTTACATTAAAATAAATTAAGAATATCTTAAATTACTTCATAAAACGCGTAATGGTTTAATTGCATTATACTTCACCATATATATTTGTTTTTAATTAAACGTTTCACTTGACTACTACACGAATTTTTGTTTAAAATTACGTCATTTAATATTTTAAAGTCGAGATGGCCCAGTGGTTAGAACACGTGCATCTTAACCGAACATTGCGGGTTCAAACCCAGGCAAGCACCGCGGATTCATGTGCTTAATTTGTCTTTATAATTCATCTCGTGATGAGCGGTGAAGGAAAACATCGTGAGGAAACCTGCATGTGACAAATTTCATAGAAATTCTGCCACATGTGTATTCCACCAACCCGCATTAGAACAGCGTGGTGGATTATGTTCCAAACCTTCTCCTCAAAGGGAGAGAAGGCCTTTAGCCCAGCAGTGGGAATTTACAGGCTGTTGTTGTTGTATATTTTTTTGTATATGTTAAAAGTTAGCTGTTTAATTCAAATTCTCCCAACACTCTCCATATCACGTTGCATAGAATAATATACTCTTCCAAAAATGTATAGGCACTGTAAACGTAGTCAATGTATTGCATAGTTTACATATTGTTTTTACAAAATTTCTAAAACATGATTTTTTTTATAACCCAAAGAAAAAGCCTATGTAAAGATATGTCTTTGCTTTTCTTGAAAAATACAAAAACTGGTTACTGTTAAATTTTTAACGACTTCTTCAACAACAATTTTAAAAAAGTTTAAATTTTAATTTTCTTACATGACCTCAAAAAAAAATGTTTTACTGTGATGTAATTTCAAAAATGTGGATTTATCAACTGGTTTTAATGTGATATGTTCGTAACATCAATGTCTTTGCTGTAATTAGAGCATTTTTATTTTTGTTTAGGCCTACACTCACGTTACGCAAATATTATGACACAAGAGTAATATGTTCAAGCAAGTGTTACTCACAATAAAATCAACTGCCGAATTTGAAACTTTGAATAAAAAAAAAAAAAACTAAGGCTAGTTATTGAGGAATCTACAAATTGAGAATATGCAAAAATAGTTTAAGTATCGTTTCTATTAATTGTTCTGTAGAGCTATTCTGCAAAAACAGTCGAATCGATTACGTACGAGTAATTTCAAAAAGTGCGAAATTGAACGCAATAACATTTTTGTTAAGGATGGACTAATTAAAATAGCATATAGTCAGTAGTCACTTTTCAACATTTCTCTTTCTGTTAATATTAATCGAGTTTGTGAATTTATTTAATCTATAATTTCAAAGATATTATAATTGTTTGTTTCCCAAATAAATTAAGTTCACACGGGATAGGAAGTGAGTTCTTATAGGATGTGACTGCGGTTTTGGTATTTAAGAAGTGATCTCATTGTTCACACGTGTTAATAGAGACCACGATCTAATATAACACCGATCACTTCATTTTTGATCGCTTTGTTGCGATCCCTTCACTTGTATTTTGGACATCCTGTTCACGTTTCGTGAGGCTAGACTGCCTGAGCTATGATTCAGTTCGTGTCGTAACGAATGAATCAGCCATTGATGGATTTTATCAGCAACTTGATTTGCCTACGAATGATTTGTAATAAGATAATTTGCATATCTGATTTTGTCTCGTTAAATGTATAATAAGGATAATAAGATTAGTTATGAAGCCAGAGAGATTAAACTTATCTGATTTGTAAAAAATAATATAGTTGATTTAATCAAAACGCGTTTATGTCTATATAACTTCAGATTAAGATTACAACCTGAAAGAGATCATGTCATGCCGAGTTAGCAAAATATTGCGCATGTGTACACAAGTTGAGATAATTTATAACACATTATTATTCAAACACAGAATATTTTTCTTAATAAGATACGATATTTCCCAGCAGGTTAAGTAGCGCGCTATTTTTACGTTTATATGTTGTAATAATTATCGACGACCCCTGTGGTCGACTAGTATGTACAGCGAGGTCCTGGGTTAAAAAAAACAGGTCCATTAGTTTTCTATGTTGTCTGTGGACGAGTCTGGGTATTAGTGGTACCGTCGTTACTTCTGATTTTCCACAACACAAATACTTTAGCTACTAACATTGGGATCAGAGTTATGTATGTGCTGTTGTCCAATGCTTATTGAGTATAAATCTTTATTAACATAAGAATTAACAACATTAAATGCTTAAATATATATATACAAATATGAACTAAAACTAGTTACTGTATAAATCTTGACCGCGTGGAATGGTGGCAAGAATGCTAGCAGCATTTCCCCGTTGAACCAGCCCTCCTGTCACCAGTGGAGGCAATGAGGCGAGGTGTTATACTTTTGATGAAGCTTTTTGCACCACTACTCCAAGGGCCAAGCGTTTCGACAGCAAATGAAACAAAAAAGTAATTAGACATAATACACGAATATTTAGTTATATTTTTGGCTTCAGCTTTTTCCGCAGCGGCACCGGCTAGGGATGTCGGAAATGCAATAAAGTATCGATATATATTGTATCGATAATTTTTGAATATATCAATATCGATATTGATATTTTTATTTAAAAATATCGATATATCGATATATCGGTGTGATAGGAAAAAAAAATTATTTGGCCTAATCTACTTCAATCATCTTACATTACTAGATAAATACTAATCAATAGACATCATTTTTAAATTTTTTAAATCAAGGACAACAATAAAAAATATTAATTATTTATTAATCAAACCAATATTTATCTGATACAGACATAAGAAAAACTCTTTGATTTACATGCTCGGCTGTAAGCCGACTTCTGTTATTGGGTACTGCGAGATTTACAGCAGATGCCACTCTCTCTGAGGAAACCGAGGACGCAGGCGATATCAAATACTTTAGAGCTATGTCGGAAAGGACTGGAGTAAAATGACGACAATCAAACCAGAATTTTGTAGGATTCTCTTTTCTGGGTATTATAGGCTGATCTAGATATTGCTTTAGTTCGCTAGGCATACCATCACAGGTTGAAAGTAAACTGGAGGTTGCTGCAGCAATATCTATCATAATTTTTTCATGTCCGGACCACAACGACGGCGAAGAATTTTCTGAATTTGGAATTATGGTAGTGGTTGTGGGTCTGAGTTCAGGCGAAAGTTGTCCTCTACGTCTATGTTCTAAACGTATTTCTTTTGACAATGCGGTTATTGCAGTGGAAACAGCTAGTGCTGAATTAAAATGAATACGCTTAAAGCGAGGGTCTAAAATTGTTGCTATAGCAAGATGTAAATGTCGCTCTAGTGGTTCTAGTTTGGCAATAACTAAGTTGAGCAAACTCTTCTGAACAGCAACACCAAATTCAGTGAAAGGTTTTACTTCTTCAAGTCCTTTCTGAAGTAAGTTTGCAATGGGAATCGCCAAACTAGAAGTCACGTACTGATCGCCGCTAATTTCTTCAGTAGCTTGCTTAAATGGGGTAAGCAATATTATCAGATCTCGTATGACACTTAACTCTGAAGAAGTTATCATATCAGGTGCATTCCGCCTAGTTGCTAAAATCTTAGCCACAATAGCTGATAATGTATTGAATCTTTCCAACATATCAAGACAAGAATTCCACCTTGTGCTTACTGATTGTATAAGTGTTAATACTTCTCCCTCTTTCTTTTGTCCCTCTTGTTCTGCTCGCAAATCGTCCATTGCGTTCACAGATTGTTTAAAATATGTAACAATGGCTTTGACACGATTGGCAATTTCAAGAACTGGTGCATTATCTCTTGTTGCGCCATCCACTATTAAATTCAGCAAATGCGCCATGCAAGGAATTCTTTTTCCATCTTCCAAAAATTTCTTCACTGCAGCAACCATGTTAGCACCACCATCAGTGGTAATTGATAAGATGCAATCCTTTTCTATTGTAAACTCGTCGGTAATATTTTCAAAGCATTCTTTTATATAATCAGCTGTGTGCGCCTGCAGGAAAGAAGACCAATATTAGTCCACTTTATTAAATTTATTATAATTAACTATTTATTTTATTTTTTATAATTTGATGCATTTATTTTATACTTTACTTACCTGATACATTCTTCGTGCTGTCAATGTCACCATCTCATGCTCAGGAGTGCAGTTATTAGCTGTGTTAAGAAAATGTGCTGTCACTACGATGAAACTTCGTGTCGAGTTAGTAAGAGTTAATATATCACTTGTTAAAGCAATATTATTTATCTCACTTAATTTTTGTTTTAAAATGGCTTTGGTAGTGGCGTATCGTTGTTCCATGAGGCCAGTTATCTGGAATGAGAAATGAATAATAAAATAACATTTAAAAATAAAAAGGATAAGATAATAATTTAATATTATAGTTCGCTTACAGTAGTTCGTGATGGAATTTTATAGCGTGGACAAATGACGCTCATAAATCTTTTCAATCCTGATTTTTCTACACAAGATAGAGGCATGTTGTCTTTGCAAATCATGTAGATCAAAGCTTGATTTATTTGGCTAGTTTTATGACCCCCTGCTAAATTGAGAAAAATAATAAAATTAGAACATCCTCATAGAACTAAAATGTAAACAATACAGTAATCTAATATAAAAAAAAAATACCTTCATAGCTTGAACTTCTTTCAAACATATCTATGAGTGTAGTCTGTTTCCACAAGTCTTTACTCTGACCATCTTTGGAGGATTCAGTCTGAAAAAAATTATTGAATATTTTGTATATATTTCATTACACTTGTCGTCATAAATAGTATTAAGGTTAAGTGAAAACACCAAAATTTTAATTTATCGATATCGATACTTTTAGTAATTACACATCATTAGTTGACTGGTTATTGGTTATGAACAATTGATATTTAGATTCTAAAGCTACGTTTGATCTTTCACAAATAAAATACTTACACCAGTATCATCGTAAATCGCAATTTCAGACAATTCCATGAAGTTATTTTCTATCTCAGCAGGTTTATTAGTATTGGTAATAGTTGAATTAGTAGACGAAACAGGTGAACTAGTTCTTGTTCTTGGTGTAATATTCACTTCACTTGACCTTGAGTTTTTATTTTTAAGTTGCAAAAACGCATGGTGATGCTTATTTTTAAGATGTGTAGATAAATTCGTCGTATTGCCACTGGTTTTATATATTTTCCCACACACATTACATGAAACGTTTTGTCTGTCTATTTTTTTGAAAAAGTTCCATACAACACTAGACATGACTGGAATGCTCGAATTATTTTGTTCACATACGTGAATTAATTATTGATTTAATTAGTTAGATTGTTTGAGAACTATAATCAACTCAAATGCAGGCAGAAATACGCTCGCGTTGAGGTTATAATACGGATAACAGACGGACGGATAGTTGAAGCACAGACACTGACACCGAAATGACATTGACAGACAGAGTTGCCAACTTAAAAGCCAACTTAAGTACCAAATTAAAACGCAGTAAATCAAGTCGACCAAAGACAAAAAAAATGTAATTTGTTAAAAAATGTTAGTATAAAAAAAGTATTCTTTTTTAGGATTTTTTAATTATAAAAAATATCGATTTTTATACCTTTTCAATACTCGTAATTTTATATCGATATCTCGATACATCGAAACATTAAATATCGCTCAAAAATATCGATACATTGAAAAAATAATATCGATATATCGATGTATCGATATTTTTTCGACGAGCCTAGCACCGGCTCTTAACATTGTTTCTCGGATATGAGATGGGGCCAACGTGTCAACACATGTAGCGTCCCACACAAGGGCCCGACCTCGTTCCCAGGGAACCAATGTTAATCCATCAGGTCTCTTACCATCATCACGACTAATTCCACGAGGCTCAGTAAGAGCAGGAACGTCGATGGTGGCAAGAGCCCTTTTTATTATGTCATTAATTTATCATGCTTATTTATTTATTTGTTATACCTACGAATAACTCCTACAAACATTGCAATAAATATTAATTATCTATGCGTTATGTATTATAGGTATTTTAAGAATCATCAATATTTTTAAGGTTTTATATAATTTGAGGTTAGATAAATAATTGTACCGTGGACTAAATTAATATTTATTATAGGTATATAATTAGTGACGGCGTGTTGACGTGATACGTATAATTATAATAAGAGCATAATGAATAATAAATGTCGAATGATACGGTTATGACTTAATGTACAGGCAAGGCGCACAATGCAACCGAGGCAAGTAGAAAATTGCTAAATATTACGCCTTATAAATCGTTATTTATGTGAGTCAGTAGAAATGATTACTAAGCTATGACACAAAGCACAAATTCAGTTTACGTGTGTAATTATAAAATAAACAACATTAGTAATAGTAAAGAATGAGGCATCGATAGACAAAGCGAAATGTCAGCGGGTAAACATTGAAACAATGATAACAGACTCATTATTTACCGTCATCACAATAATAGGTATATTTA
Source organism: Vanessa cardui (assembly GCF_905220365.1). Classification (NCBI taxonomy): domain Eukaryota; kingdom Metazoa; phylum Arthropoda; class Insecta; order Lepidoptera; family Nymphalidae; genus Vanessa; species Vanessa cardui. Next base: position 415,851 of record NC_061127.1, on the reverse strand, counting down.
AGATTTTTAACTTTGCCGTTTCGCAAATTCAAATCGTTTATAAAAATACATTGGTAAAAAAGGCGTATTACTCGATACAAAAATTTGTAGATGATAAAAAACCTGTTGACTTCCACGGAGGATATATTAAATAATTGTATTAACTAACATGACTTTGTATTTTTTAAATGTTGAAAAACTACTGAGTTTCTTGCCAGTTCCTCTCGGTAGAATCTACTTTTCGAACCGGTGGTAGCTTCACTTAATTGTTAATTGACGATTCAAAGTGCTTGTAAAAGCCCACTTGAATAAAGTTTATTTTGATTTTGTGTAAAATAAAAAAAAATCATACGTATTTGATTCGAATTTTATAGCATTTTCAAACATTTCAATATATATGTCCACTGGTGTCTGCTGTCTGTCGGTGGCTTTGGTGGTTAATTCGACATATGATTATTTGAGCAAAATGGGTTTGCAAGTCACCATCGCATTCGAGACGCTTGTCAAATAATTACGGCTCGCGTTGCCATGACACCTACAACTCCATTCGGGGTGACCTGCTCTTAAAAGTAAAAGTAACAGCCTGTAAATTTCCGAAGAGAGGGTTTGGAACATATTCTACGACACTGTGGAACAGTTCTGTATGTTAGTTATGTAGCTGATCCAATGCGGGTTGGTGGAATATACATGTGGCAGAAACCATAATTCATCTCGTGCACGGTGGTGAAGAAAAACATCGTGGGGAAACCTGCAAACCTGGTGTCTAATTTCATAGTGAATCTGCCACATGTGTATTCCACCAACCCGCATTGGAACAGCGTGATGGAATATGTTCCAAACCTTGTCCTCAAAGGGAGAGGAGGCCTTAACCCAACAGTAAGAAATTTACAGGCAGTTGTTGCTGTTGTTGTATATATTGTAATTATATGTATATACATATATGTATGTAATTATATGTGTATACATATATGTAGTAATTGTAAAATTGTAAATGCGTTTAGATAATCTATCTCTCGAAATTGTAAACTGTCGAAAGTTCGTGAATGTTTATTTGACTCATAATAAAACATACACAATTTCGATAGTTCATTATATATCGGTAACGTTAGGTTAGAGTTTACATTGATAGATTATAATCTACCGAATAATAATGAGTTATTAAGTAGTATGTTACGGTTCACTATCTTTCAGTTCACATTCTGGCGGGATAGATTATAATCTGTCTGTATTTACAATTTTACGGTGACATATATGACATATAGACGTGGTCACTACGTGACTTAGAATTATACACTTGTTTAGAATTGAAATAAAACCAATTTAATAATTATGTCGCCATTTTCGTAAAAACATTAAACATTAAACATTAACGCATTCATGCAATGATACGGGAAAATGCAAAAAAATTTTAAAACATGATCAAACTTTTAAGCAAAAGGATTTAAGAAACATTATGCGACGTAAAGTTAATTGGTTTATATTGTGATAGTTATCGTTTTCGTAAAATAGAGCCATCTGTAATAATCAAATATTTATTGGTTATAAATTACATTCGTGATATGATCAAAATGGAGCCAAGATACCTATTCTCCTGTTATTAGAAATAATATTAACAGACTAACTAAAATCTCCTTAGTTGTATTATATCATATCATAACAAACTTAAGATGTGCTGATTAATTTCATCTGAAAAATAAAATTTTTTAATAATGGAAATTATCATCCATTTGTATTTTATCTATAAAAATTAAATGTATCCCTCTCATCTCCAATTATGTTCAATAACTTCTGTACGAAAATATATTAATACACTTTTCACTCACCCTCATATAGACGTATATTTTATCTTATATTAACATTATAGATAATAAATCTTTATTTATTCATATGAGGCATATTATATGTATAATACATAATTCGATCGAATAGAAAATAACATACTACTTAATTTGACCCTGTACTACTTTTACAAGTGCGCATAACTTTGCAAAAGTTTATTTATTTTTTAAAAGAAATACGTCAATACCAAATAATATATTGAATCTGTAAATTGTTGTATTTTGGCGCGAAAGTTGATTAATTGCTGTTACTAAACTATCTTGTCAACAATTTTACTGAAGTAATTAATCCTGATTAATGATGTTTTATTTTATAATTATTTATTTAATTGGTTTATTGATAAATGAGGTAATATAAAAAATTAGTTAGGAATTTTAAATAAAATATGGTGTGATGTATTTGTTGTTACTTACGATTTTTTTATTCGTCTCAACAATGACAACGGTATTAAAGATTTATGATTTAAATGATGTTAAGAAAAAAATTATTGAATTTTGGATGTAGTTGTTTGTATTAAATATGAATGTAATATTTAAAAAAAAATTACTTTAAATACACAAATAGCACATTAATGTTACGGCGAAAGTGTTTTCCGAATTGGCAACACTGGCCAATAACGAATATATTTTTGCGTAAGTTACTATGGATTGATTTACAAGCTGAAATTTAGGTCACCTTTTGAAAGTAGTCCATCCAGATTCCGCGACAAAAAGATTTAAAGGCCATTATTCTTGTACACGACATATCCTAAAGGCTTGACGAATATGAGACGTGGGTCATGTGCCTTTTTGTTTTAGAGATCCGTAGATTGTGAAGGATTATTTGATTGATTATTATATTATTATTTTGTGTACAATATTTGTTCCTCACGGACATTTTACATTGCTTATAAAATAATTCATTGTCTGTAGTAAAGTCGTTACTTACGTCATAAATAAAGATGTCCGCTCCTTATGAGGAGGATTCATTTTCTATCAATTATTTAGCTAACTAGCTTTTATACACTGATAATTATTGTAGCAATGTTAATTTAAAAAATAATAGTACGGTACTATTAATTGCGAGTGTAAGAAAGTTTAAAAACGTTTTACTTAGATTGGACTTTTTATTTTGCCAAAATAGTTTTACTTTACACTCATACAAACTTTTCATGTTTATATTATTCGTTAGGTGACGTAGAGCAAAACCAGCCTATAATTCTCACTGCTTGTGGTAGGCCTCCTCTTCCTTTCATCAAAGAGGGGAAGGTTTGGTCTTTATTCCACATTATCAGTAAAGATGCTTGTGTTGTAACGACTGCGCTGGGTCATCTCGCTTTTCATAAAAAAAATGTATTACGAAAATGGTTTGTATCGCGATTGTTGGTGAAACATATGAATTCGGGACGTATGTATTGTGAATATCTAGTTTTATTAACATTTGAAACACTAATAATTAAAGCTGTTCTTTTATAGCTACCATAATATGTGGTTTCCAATTATATTATGAAAGTTCTTTCAAAATATATCAACTATCCTACTACTACCGGCTTGAATATACAATCAATATATATTTTCATTATGATTGTATATATCTCTTTATGAATGTCGATAAATAAAAAAAAAAATATATAATAATAACAGTAATATAAGAATAACGGCTGACTAGTCGAATCTACCCCCAAGTCGCGCCAATAAAGGCCAAATTTAAGCTTTTTCAAGCACCTTTGAATATTCATTTAAGAACTACATATATTAGGTGAAGCTACCACCTGTTCGGAATGTAGATTCTACCTAGAAGAACCAGAAAGACACTCAGTAGTTACTTATTTCCAACATTTAAAAATGCAAAGTGTTAGTTAAATACAATTATATATGTGTATCCTGTCTGAAGTTAACAAGTATTAACTCCACGCTCTTATATCACACCAAAAATGGGTAAATATTTTACTTCTAGGCGACTCAAAATGTCCATGAATGAAGTAAAAAAAAAAAATGAAATATCACGATGACGATACAGATATGATGCTATAAATAATATGCACTTTAAAAGTCATTTCGTTAAATACACGATATGCCTTATCACAATCAGTATACAAATACCACGTCCAGATACGAATATGTATTACTGTGATCACGTCGATACATTCAGCTGTTACAAAACGTTACAAAATTAGATCATTTGAATTATGCAATATTGTTTTGACCTTAGAACAGAAAACATCGTGGAAGTGATATCGGTATCGACTTGTAATCTCAAATGTATACAAAAACGATATTGCTGACGTTCATTGACGCAAAAACTAAATGAAAAATTTATCTTCATTTATTCTCTTTTAAATCTGATGGAATTGAATACTGATTTGAAGATGAAGGTTATAAATACGTATATTTTATCAAGATGACGTCAAGATACTCCCTACATATTTTGATTCTCAACTTATTCTGTTCAAAACTAAGGATTTGATTATATGATTGGGAAATGTTTCATTTTCCTCACACATCAAAAGACGCATTTAATTTAGACTTAGTTTTATTACACCACTCTTATTATTAATACCGATACCATTTTTATAAATTTTTATACTCTGTTAGCAAACTTATACTGAATTTTGTCTGTAATATTCATTAATCCTAGTAGATTTGTGTGTTTTATTAAGTTTAGTTTAAAGTTTATATGCACATGTGCAAAACACACTTTATTATCACTACATAGTATAAAACAAAGTCACTTTCTCTGTCCCTATATCCCTATGTATACCTACCTAAATCTTTAAAACTACGCAACGGATTTTGATACGGTTTTTTTAATTGATAGAGTGATTCAAGAAGGTTTTTAAATAAAATAGATGAAGAGTTTAGTAAAATATATTCGTATGTCTGTAATCGTCTTTGAGTCTCGAATGTTTATGCAATACAATTTGCAAAATCGCAAAAACATATGTTTGTAAATAGATAAATAAGTTATCTGTTTACAAACATATGTTTTTATGTATTTTTAAACTATTCGTCCGATTTTGTTGAGACTTTGGCGATTTGGACTGCCTATGACATATGGAAAGTTCTACCTAAAACAAATTAAAATTTTTCTTTGTACGTTTATCATTCAATAAAAACGTTAATAAACCCGTATTGTGTTGATATACTGTACTCCATATGACATCGTAAAGATGACACTTGAAAGTTCATTTAAAAAAAATGTCATATCGAGTTTGAAAACAGTAAAATATTAAAAATAAAACTTCGTAATGTAATTGATTTCTAATCGAAGGATATATAATACGTCCCAGTGTCGATACCATGTTATCGGAATATTAGATCTCCTTTTAAGAGGATTAAACGCGAATGAGATTTTGTATTGCGAGATTTGAAGCAGTCACGCGTAATACTACTATACTAATACCTATAGGAATCGCTATCGAGCCAACTTTGATGTTACTGAGAATTAAGGTAAAAATTAGTTTTATTTTTCTAAGTGCAGCTGTCGCGTTAGCAAGAGTAGAGGCTCTACGTCTTAACCCATTCGTAAGAGTGGATTATCAGACTTTATTTTAGTGTTAAACATATCCCTCATTACTATCATTACATAGTATAAAACAAAGTCGTTTTCCGCTGTCCGTCCCTATGTATGCTTAGATCATTAAAATTACGCAACGAATTTGTATGTGTTTTTTTAATAGATAGAGTGTTGAGAGGAAGGTTTTTGTATGTAATACATGGACAATATAGTAAAGAAACATCTATATTTTTCGTTTTTCTAATGTGTTGTAAATAAACAAATACTGTAGAATATTTAGTATCAGTATTGCACCCGTGCGAAACTAGCTAGTTTGTATTGAGTCTCTCGCCTGCAGGTACATAAGCCCACCACTGAGATTATAATATAGGAAGCATCAAGGAGCCAGTCGTAATAGCTTGCCAAATTATGACACGACTACATAAATGGGTCAAGGGTAAGGATGCTGAACAGGTTTTGATTTCAATGTTGGTGAAATCTGGTTTCATTTGTATTACCTACTATGATTTCTTTAGATTGTGTCGTGTCAGTTTTTATTAAAATTTAAATATGTATTTATAAGAAAATGATCTATATGAAATACACCCACATACAAAATTAAAAGTAAGTAGAATTTTTTCGTTCCATACTTTGTACACATATAAAGTTATGTTTAAACGTATGTTTCAAACATTAGTTAAACCTTACCTTTTTGTATTATGTCATAGCTCCGACTCAGTCATATCGAATTATAATGCGTTAAAGATTGCTATTGAATATGAACATGACGCCGAAAACCCATTACTCATGTCTGTTCCAATATATATAACAAATATATCTATAACAAAGTAGTTGTCGCCTACGGCTTCTCTCACATTTAAGGGGTTAGGCACAAAAAGATTATTTCTTGGAGTTTAAGCTTGTTTCACACCAATTTTCAGTATTTAGACTGTGAAAGAACAAACAGACAGACGAAGCTACTTTTGCATTTTTAATATAAGAATATACGTAAAAAACACGTTTATGTTTTGCGTTATATCTTGAAGTCAAAGATATTCGATGTAACCAATTTAGCGCGTTGCAAGGCATATGTTAATTTCGCTTACCACATTCATAAATGTATAATGCTAATATCAAGATCATTTTGACCAGGTTCCATATAAGCACTGTTTGATAATAATCTTATTTCTAGTGTAGTGTAGGTCGCTCTATCGTTTAATAGCTTTTGAATCTCTTGCGACTATGTTTGTTGTATATAGTATGCACGTTACACTCAGTACTTGATTCAACTATGTACGATTTCTGGTACTGTAATGTCAAATTTCAACGCTATTACAGAAATTTGTTGAAAATTACATATATAAATATATAAATCGCATCAATAACAATAAACTGCGAACTTTTAAGACAAAACTAGTTTTAATTTCTTGTATTAACAAGAAAAACTAAATATGAGTAGCCATTCTATGAGACTGCAAATGTTGGGATCCTGGATTTAGACTCTGATTTAAGCCAGTATCAAATTGTCGTGTATTATGACTATTACGGAACATACAATATATGCTATATTGCATCCTCTGCGCACTTGACGACTAGCAGTAGTAGTTTAGACTGGCTTTCGTAACAGAAACGGAAATAAGGTGGAATCAAAGAGGAGATGATCAGCATTATTATTCCATAGGAAGGTTGAAGGTTAAAATAAAATTAAATACTTAAAGGCCGGCAACGCACCTACAAGCCTCCTGGTGTTGCAGATGTCCATGGGCGGTGGTAGTCACTTTCCATCAGGTTAGCCTCCTGCTCGTTTGCCACCTATGTCATAAAAAAATGATGTACGTAAAATTCCTGATGCTAAATAGATTGTAGGCTACATTAGGCTACATTAGACTAAATTAGGAGATTGATACAGTCAGACAGGAGATTGGTACAGTCGGGGTAAGAAAAGGTACGTCACCTTAAGGTGTATTTTCGTGTTCTCAGTAAAAGCAATAATCTGCTTTACCGATCGAGAATGACTTATTGCGTCGCAATGACTTTTTTTTTAGATTCAAAAGGTACTAAGAGTTTAAGACTTGATAAAGGAATTAATTTGAAAATTGACGACGGCTTTCTTACTCTGACTATGAGGCAAATACCTGAAGCTAAACACATTGTAGACTACAGTTAGGAGATATGGACGCAAAGGGAACTTCGTAAGCAAATCAACCGCTAGTCGTCACATAAGTGAAGTCACGGTCAAAGGTTAGTGACATAATACAATGTAACACTATCAATAGGAACACTCGTGCCGACTGAAGCGTGACAGACAACGCTACGTACATATAATAACTATATCACTAATGAGGACTGAAGTTATATCTTAATACACTTGATTTGGAAAGCGAATAAAACTCCGCAGACATTTTTAACTTTGCCGTTTCATAAATTAAAATCATTTGTATTTAACTAACATGACTGTATTTTTAAATGTTGAATGAGATAATTAATAATAATAATAATATTTATTTGCCAATAATAGACGTACAGAAAATAAATGACACATACAGAGTACTTAGAAAAACATTTCACAATGTAAGAGATTAATGACCCCATGCTAGGAAATCCTGTGTTATGGGGAACATTCATTAGTGAGTTTCTTGCTGGTTCTTCTTCTTAGAATCTACTTTCCGAACCGGTGGTAGCTTCACTTAATACAATTGTTAAATGACAATTCAAAAATGTTTGTAAAAGACTACTTGAATAAAGAAGATTTTGATTTTGATTATTTGACAAGTTGACTCAAGTTGACCATTCTTTCTGGCATCACACAAATGACAATGAATGGATTTTGCTTAAACTTAGTTTAAAACTTATAGGCCTATAAGTAATGATATATTATGATTAACGGATCCTGATAGCCAAAACAACATAATAAACAAAAATTTACGCAGTATTCCGCGTTCATAAGTAAGTCACTCAAATTCATTAAACGCTCGTTCGAAGCTGATGACCAAAAGAGTTACGAAATAACTACTAATCCGATTTACATACAACTTTAATATACATAGATTATACTTTCGAGGTTATGTAGAATATTGATGTATTGTTCGATTGGTACACTTGTTAATAAACACTCCACCCATCATCAGTGGATCAGCGGTATAAGATGCTGCAAAACGTTACCTTAGCAAAAAGATTACATATTCCGTAAACATTTATGCCTATAAAAGATAATGCCCAAAAAATAATGTCCTCTAAGCCGATTTCGGTAAAGGCCGTTCTTAATAGACCAGACAACTGTGCAGGAAATGTTATTGTGTGCATATTTTTGCCTGCACTTTATCACTCTAATTCCGAGGTAGGTATCGCTTACCCCGATTATTTTAAAACATCTCCCTCAGATTGGGTTGTCTGGAAGAGATGGCTAATTAGCCATAAGTCTGCCCATTGTGCAACACATAAAATGTTTGTTGATATTTCTTTGTTTTGAGCATTATTTTTTTGTCTTTAATCCTAAGTATTCTGTATTTTTGTTTGTAGTGTACAATATTAAAATTAAATAGTTATGTATTCGATCAGAGAGTTTGAGTATATTCTATTCATCATATATAACGCAAAACAGTATATCTTAGTATTGTTGTGTTTCAGTTCAAAGGATGTTAGCCAGTGTAACTTCAGGTACAAGGGCATAACATCTTAGTTTACAGTTAGCAAAAGCGACCATTAGATGGCCTATTTGCCAGTCCAATTACGTATATGACATAGGGGAAAAAAGCAAGGTATTGTCTTAGATTTTCGCGATTATTACACAATGAAATAAAACTAGTTTTAACGGATTTAAATCGCGTATATTAATTATTTTTATCGTCCCGACGTTTCGAGCACTTTGCAGCGTTCGTGGTGATTTGGGATGATTAAATTTAAATTATATACGCGATTTAAATCCGTTAAAACTAGTTTTATATCAAAAGCAAAGTAATTTTTATGGCCCGACCTAAGCCTATGACCTCGGATTTTCAGTGTCTAGATAAAAAACGATGTCAAAAATCAATGTCGAGGTATGACATAGTATATTTTACACATAGTATGGACTTGGATTTTGGAGGTCACCTTAGTTTTCTAGAAAGAACTTCTTAACATTACATTATCACGCGTGATATTAAAAAAATAACTGCTATTATTCACACGAGGGAAACAAACAGTATTAATAAATGTTATACTACACTTGAATGGAACATTAACCAGCACAGTTTCCACTAATTTGCAAAACATAAAGAAGCTAAATCAACAGCAATGATTAAAGATTAAAATAACACGAAATAAACGCAAATTACTACATACTTAAATTGTGTAACGAATTAAACCATTGAAATTAAAATTTCATTTTCTTACTTTAAATTTAATTATTATAACAATAGTATTTATTGCCTCACCTTTTCTTAATGGTCCGGCTTTTTGCAACCCGTCTGGGTAGGTACCTTCCACTCATCAGATATTTTAGGATCTAGTTTTGTTATATCCGGTTTAAAGGATGAGTGTAACAACAGGCAGTAGAGCCAGCAGTGCTAAAGTCTACAGACCATGGTGATTTCTTACCATCAGGTGGCCCAGTTTATTCTGTTATATTATACAAAAAAACACAATGATAAAAATACAACAATAAATTGTTATACCTCTCAGATGTCTAAGCTAAATGTAATGTTTCTATCAGACGTATTAATTAGTCTTATAATTAAGATCATTCAGATTTCCACGATGAACTAATCTTAAAGATTATCTGGTTTAAATTTTGATACACAATAAAATTAAATATAATTATTAAATATGTGTGTCTGTTTGTGAAATTAGTTTGAATATAAAATTAATTGTGACTGATATAGTACGACCAATAATATATACAGACATTTGTGTCAGTCTGATGTCCAAGATACAGGTCATTGAGGGTCGAGACTGATGCAATTCATTGTCAAATGTTATCACCAAAAGTTAGTGAACAAAAAATATTTTGTAACACCTACTTGCACTTAAAAATTTAGATAGTTTGACAAGTAACCTACACACGTCTCGCAATATGTTGTCAAAAAGCGAGCGAAATCTGGTTGAACCGATAGTGGTTCCCCAAATGGCAAGCGCCGTTGACCCACATCGGTGTGTCGTAATAGTGGTCCGTATGGCCACCCGGTATGTGGCAAATCTTTATTAGATTATTTTTTTGTCGTGAGATATTTGGTCGTATTCAACATTGTGACTGTAAAACAAACCTGGATTCGGATGAATGTACACATATGTATTCCCAAAAACCCGCTTTAGAGCAGCGTGGTGGAATTGCATTCAACTGTTTAAACTAGTCGAAGATTTTACATTACTATCATGTAAATATAATAATACTAGTTGACGTCCAGGGCTTCGCTTGTGTTTTAGAGGTTTGGTTATTATGTGGCTAGGCGAAAAAGTAGCCTATGTCCTTCCATAGAGTTCATGTTTGCTTCACACCAAATTTCACCAAATTCGGTTCAGCGGTTTGGTACTGAAAGAGCGACAGACAGACAGAGTTTTACACATTTATAATATTACTATAAACGTAATTACCTTTATAATTACCCTTCAAATAAAATATAGTATAGTCTATTAAAATGAGGAGATATATTTCTGAAATATAAAATAATATAGCTTAGTGATTACAGACTGATGACTGCACGTTAAAATGAAAATCGTCACACTCAATACGCTAACGTAAATGGCAGTTACTCATTCCTTTAGAACGAGCGTACAAGCCATATCTCTTGCGAGTAATACAGTTGGCTGTTTGACCTCCTTGCCGCACATAGATTAGACATTAGATAATGACATATAGCAGACAATGGTAGAAGGTGGAACGCATGCTAAGGTTCCATGCTCGCATTAAGTTATTATGTTAATATATGAATAACAGCTTTAGTGATTTATATAGACAGTGTTGTCTGCGGCTTATTTATGTATTTATTTCATAAATGCCTTTTGGATGATAATGTAATTGACTTTATAATGTCATTGACAAGATCTTAGGCGCGGTTTTCTTTGGTGTTTTTTTTTTTTTACAGATACGACATTCTATCAGAAATCTTTACTTTATCACACAATTTACGATAGCTAACTCGGTCACGAAAACAATTCTATTTTTAAATTATTAGTTACTAAAAAGTATTTTTTATCGTCTTTGTTCTATATTTAAGAAAGGAAATTTTAACGTTCGCGTACCTCAGTGCAGTCGAGTGATCGAATTAGAACGCGTGCATCTTAACCAATGATTGCGGGTTCAAACCCAGGTAAGAATCTCGTGCTCGATGGTGAAGGAAAACACCGTGATAAAATGCATGTGTCTAATTTCAACGAAATTCTACCACATGTTTTCCACCAACCCGCATTGGATGAGAACGGTGGAATATGTGCCAAAACCTACTCCTCGAAGGGAGGGGAGGCCTTAGCTCAGCAGTGGGAAATTTACAAGCGTTGTTGTTGTGGTTGTTGTTTTGTTGTTGTAACTCAGTGGCAAAACGATTTTTTAGGAAAATGAATTCTAGGAATTATAAATTACTATTCTGTATTACGTCGAACCGTAATTCTGAAATGTTTTCTCATTAATACATATGAGTAAGGTTGTGGCCCTTTATAATCAATGTAACGCGCAATTAAATTCAGGATATATTTACAAAGAACGTTTGAAAGAAGTACTCAATGGTAATTATATATGATTTTAGAAGAGAAGTTCTTTTATGCTGCTTACAGACGAGTGAATTAGCAGATATCATCACATAAGCAAAGCGTTCATCAGCAGCCCATATTTGTCCACTGCTGGACGAAGACTTCTCCAATTGCACGCCACTGTGATCTTTCTTCGGCTACTCGCTTCAAGCACAGCGCTATGAATAATATAATGTGAACTTATTTTTTTTTCTTGTTTTAAATCACACGGGATTTAAGTAAAATATATATTTCTCGCCATGGAATTATCTCATTCCATAGTGAAAGCAAATTCGTTGCAAGAAGGTATCCATGACGTGTGTCTCTTTTTAAATACCTAAATTAGTTTATTTACTTTTTATATATAATATATAAAATATATTACTATTATTTACTGAATAACCTTATTATCTTTGCCGAATTGAAAATAAAAACAAACTTGCAGAGGCACGTTGATTAACAGATAGTATAAATTATGATACGAATGTCATATTTTCGTTATACATCCTTAACTCACCATATTTGGAAGTCAATTTGTATATTATAATTTGAGATTTTAGTATGTGTCGTAAATCAAAGTTGCTCTATTTCCATACTAAATCTGTTTTATAATATTTTTATTATACCTTAGTGTTGATCAATGTGAATAGAATCACATATATTAGGTATAGAATTAAATTTAACAGATCATTGGAATGCTACATTAATGTGTTTATTTAAATGTTTTAAATAGATTTAAATGTATATCTTTTGTGTTATATATTAGAAAAATTGGTCCAAACTATATAAATTTAATCATATTGTGAAATAATACATATTATATTAGACGTTTCAAAATCGAATGCGTTGTTTACAATTTATTATCAGCATTTGTAATGTTGAGTGCTAATATATTTCAATGGATTTTCCGTGAATTTACATTTTTTCTATATAAATGTTAACGTATTTATGTATATAATTGAACAGAAACAGTGTGTGTTTACAAATAATTGTAACGACATATTGTCCTAAATTTATACTGTATATATAAAATTTGTAAACTAGCTATGTCAAGCGGTTATATACACGCTAATTTTGTAATATATACACGCTAAATTTGTATACATATATGGAATCATATAAAAATCTAAAATCTAAAGTAATGTATCGAGTATTTAAAAATATGGTATAGTACGACAAAACTTAGATGCAGCATCGGCAAAATACGTAAAACCGATCACATCCGAATTAAGTACGCTATCCCATATTGTCGATATTTACTTCTTATGTAAATATTATCTTTACACAAACGTAATAACTTGTAATATCATATGACTTATATTCGTCAATTTGACACGTCGATTTACTTGCACTTGCTTGTTAAACGGACGCGAGAACCTATAGCAACGAATAGCGTCGAATAGCGCGGTAGGGAGCTCTTTCTATTGGTTGTATAAACTATAAATCAGCAGTGATCGCTTTTATTGAATTTGCCGATGCTACATCTAAATTGTGTCGTACTATACATTGTTATGTAATAATTTACATATAAACAATAATGGACTGCTTGCACATAAGCACATAATTTGGTAACATTTTCTTATTTACTTTTTTAATTTTAGTCACACTAACTCTGTTATCAAACTTCAAGCCGTTCTGCGTAAATAAACAAATAGAACGATATTCTTCCTGACGGATACGTGATTCAGCCATTTTCAACAGTGATATTGACATTTTAAAAAAATGTGGGCGTTGCTTTGTTATAAAATATAAATCTTTTCGGTGGAACATTTAAATTACTATCCGTGTTTTTGACAGAATTAATTTTTATAATTAACTCTTTTCTTGGTCAAGTGACAAGGTTATACGGATATACTTAGATCTGGAGGTATAGCATATATAACTAGTTAGTTAGTTTACTTGGTTGTAGGGCTTTGTGCAAACCCGTCTGAGTAGTTTACACCCGTCTACCGCTAAATAACAGTACTCAGTATTGGTGCGTTCCGGTTTGAAGGGTGAGTGAGCCAGTGTAACTACAGGCACAAGGGACATGACATCTTAGTTCCCAATGTTGGTGGCACATTGACGATGTAAGGAATTGTAATATTTCTTACAGCGTCATTGTCTATGGGTGATGGTGACCACTTACCATTAGGTGGCCCATATGCTCGTCCGCCAGACCATGTAATAAAAATAAGTTAGTAGTCTATAGCATATCTAGGTCATAATATATATTTATTTTTGATTTCCTGCATCAGTCAATCAACATCAATTCGATATATGTAGACTTGGTTGTAGGGTTTTGTGGGTAGGGTATAGGCAACACTTAGTGTGTTCCGGTTTTAAGGGGGATTGTGCTAGTGTAACTATAATTAAAAGAGACATAACGTCTTAGTTCTCATAGTGCATTGACAATATAACAAGTGGTTATTATTTCTTACAGCGCCAATATCTATGGGCGATGGTGACCATTTACCATCAGGTGATATTTGCTCGTCCCCCAACCTTCACCATAGAAAAGGACCAGACATAAGAATAAGAATTAAATCTAGTTATAATTCTTTTTAAACTAAATAAAACAACAGAAAATTTAAAATTTTATAATTAAAGTAGGAAATAGTTGCGCTTATAATTAATAATAAATAACTTATAGGTAAATAATAGAGTATATTTAATGTTTCACTCAATGACTTCGTAATATATAGCAGCGGTGAGGTCGGATCCTTTCATTCTGATGATCTGAAATGAGAACGATTATTTAAAGCGAGTTAAAATAATGGATTCATATCCTGTACACAATAAACCCAGAACCTCTTATTGCAGGTTACAAAAGTAATTATCGTTCAAATATTAACACAGCGCAAGTACTAGTCGTACTGACTGAATTAGTAAAATCAACATATCGGACGACAATAGTAGTGGTATATATATATGCGTTATTGTTTTTGGTCGTGTGTATGTCGTGTAGTGGTTCTCTGGATATTTAAGACTGGGCCTGATATGGGCTTCGATCGCGATGTATTTAAATAAAATACTACTGCTATATGCTAATACTGCTTCTCTCCTCGAGGAGGAGATATTGAGGAGTTTCTACCTCCCCAAGTTGTTCCAATGGGAAATGTTTACACATATGGCATGCGTGGCAAAATTTAATTTAATACAATAAAAATCAATGAGAAAAAGCATCGTAATATATAATGAAATAGTGGTCTTTGTGTGTTTGATCCCGCAATTAAGATTCACAATTACAGGCCACTGTACCATCCCAGAACTCAATTGACACACCAAAGGTTTTTTTTCCGTAAGAGCCACACTTTTATTTGTGTCAAAAAGGCACAGATTATTTCGCCAATGTCACGTGCGATGGAGAAGACACGATAGATCGTTCGCTACGGTCGAGATTACCACTCCAAAGTAAAGCCTTCTTGTGAACGAGGATGTTAAGTTACGGATATGAATTAGCTAACTTTTAAGAACGTGAAATGTCAGTAGACAGTTCCCAATGGCCGCCATACCACTGCACATACACACGAAAATACAAGCATTTTTGTGGAACAAATCGTTCGACACTCGTTATTTTTCCGACGCGTTCGATTAAAGCCCACGCGAGTGGGCGGCCGGTGCGAGCGCTATGACCATAATTTTCCTTTTTGCCTTTACGTAATTAGACCCCTAAAGAACCGCCATACTGGTACAAATGACCAAATATTTTGTCATTATCATCTCCCGGTCAAGATATTGTAATTAATAGTTATATTTCATTCGATTCGCAGTAATTTACATTGTATTTCTTTCGGAAATATTTGATCACTTGACGTTGATATAGTAAACACTGAAATGTGATTACCAAATGTTTTGCAAGTTTATTCAAGCGATGAGTAATTTGTCTATGCCAATGGGATTTGTTTCACTGATAGCGTGTTATCGGAACCGGATATGACAACAAGGCTTATCTACCCAGATCGCTGAATTCTAATATGATATCCGAATCTTGTTTTGTTTGTAAGGCTGAGTTAGACTGTTGCTAAGCGGTATTTAACATAAACATAGACTAAACGCTAAACGATTTGGTTGTCTTAGGCAGAGATAGACGGGCTACATACAACCAGTTTTATTGTGTCTCGACTTCTTTCTACCCTCAGATTTGTATAAAGATATTTCATATCAAAATATTAAAACTAAATTGAAACATTATTACTTACATGCTTTGGAATAAAAATTTATTCGTATTTAACGTAGTATGCATTAAAATACTTTAGTTGTGTATTAGATATATAGTAAGTAGTAGTAAATTATATAAAAAAATATTGTAGTGACAATTAAAAATTGTTTGTATATTATGTACACTACGATAGCACGGGCTGAAACCTCAGTGGTTTTTTGTTGCTATTATTGATTTGATTTGTTTAAACGATAAATATAAAGAAAAAAAAATACTCTTCGTTCGAATCTTTTGTATCTCTTATTTAACTAATACGAGATTCAGAGAGATCCAGAGAGAAAATAAATACTTATAATTTTTCTTACCATTTTGATTTCATTGCCTTTGATTTCCCTTCTAAAGTAAGCTATTTTTCCGTCTGGCATCTTTATCACTTGATTAAGTATGTTTTCCCCTTCTCTTGTGTATGTGATTTTTACCTGAAACAAACATATATCTATTAAATAATATTTTATACCTACAAAGATAAAAGGAATATTTTTCATAGGATTGTGAAATATATGTATAATACTACTTTAATGAAGATTATTATACAAGCGAATGAACGATCTTTCAGATGACCGAATGAATTATCAGAGTACTATGTAATCTCTTTATTTCGGTAATTATTATTATTATTATTATAGTTAATCTTGTTAGTTCAAGGAATCATAGGTAATTTGCGTATCGATTTCAAAATAATTAAATGGAGGTTTGTTCTGTACTCTAAAATGATTTAATGTGATTGAAACATTAAAAAAATCAAAATAATCCAATTTTAATAACAATCAAGTGTGGGCTGAAAATACTGTTTCTTGCAAAAATTGAGTCATCTTTTTTAACAAATATGTATCAGTAAATTTTATTCTCCTCTATTACAAATCTTACTCAATAGTGTCTAATTATAATTAAAGAAAAAAAAACAATATATTTTAGCTTAACTTCGAAATCTGACTATATGGAATTGTTTTTACTTCAATCTATCAACGTTACGAGTCAATCAGACGTACACATCTGGATTTTCCAATTGTATATTTTTATTCTGATTTAGTTTTTTGATTAAATTTACAACACCCGTCTGAAAATCAACAAATACTATATACCTCTATGTGTTATCAGCTATTTAATCTTGTGTAGAATATATGTATGTATCAATATATTTTAGCGTGAGCTTTACATGTATCTACTAATTAGTTTAATTATAAATCATATATTAGCAAATATTATTCAGAATTAATACATATGTTTTTAGATTCAGATTATTCACCACTTGACTACTATATTTTATCTAAGTTTTTAGATTATAATGAAATTAATTTATTTAACATTTTATTATTTTTAAATCTTACTTTTTCTAAATTCCAACGTATTATTACAAACGTATTATTATTGATCCGAGAGGGCCCATTGGTGTATCTTAACCGATGATTTCGGGTTCAATTCAAGCAAGCACCACTGCATATTCATGTATGCTTAATATGTGCTTATAATTCACTTCGTGCTCGGCGGTGAAGGAAATCATCCTAAGAAAACCTGCATGTGTCCAATTTCACAGGAATTCTGCCACGTGTGTATTTAACCAACCAACATTAGAACAGCGTAGTAGAATGTGTTCCAAAGGAGGCCTTAATTCAAGAGTGGTAAATTTACAGGCTGCTGTTGTTGTTGCTCTAGTATTATCGGTGTTAGATCAATTTACAAGTAATATTCTAATCTATCGTCTGAAATCCATACCAGCCTTCAGTTTTAATTAATTTTGATTTCGTATTTGTCATCTGTGAGTGCACATTGCACACGTCCGATATGTTAATTAGTGTCGCAGCGACCGCACAACTTATGTTTTTTTTATTATTACGTGACTTCGATACTTTCAAATTCTTAGTCCAAAATCTATATTGGGCTCGTGGGAAAACAGATGGTAATAGTAATGAAAAAACGTACAACCAAATTCTGCATTCAATGATATATTTATGAATTACATGTACATACCTATATAAAGGCGAAATGTCACTTGAAATTGGTTAAGTTTCTTACAGGGTGTAGACATTCAAGGATATAATGAAACTCCAACCCTGAGGGGTAAAACGGGAGTTCGGAGTTTGTGTTTTATAAATAACGCACGGAAGCCGCAGGTTCTGATAGTTTAATATATTTGTAAATATAAATAGTACTGTTAAATAATAGAATAATTGTTAAAAATGAAATGGAAATATATATAAATACTATCATTAATAGAGATGTGTATATTGTAAACATTTTTTTTTATTGTATTTATGTACTAGTTGTACGTTTACGTCTGCGCTCTACATATGACATTTAATTTATGTACGATTCATTAAACAATTTCTTAGTCTTTAATTGTCTCGAGTAGTTCAGTTTTCATATAAACAGGAAATAATTTTTCTCTACTAAATTTTTCTTAAGTTGGAAATTACATCGTGACGCTATTGCAACGATTTTACCTTATATATAACTATTACATTTTTAATATACTAGCTAAAAAGTCTTTTAAGTTAAAAAAATAATCAAGTAGACTCTAAGTCCTCTTTGGACCCTTTTGGTCGTCATTCGGTTCAATTATATTGTAACTGTCATTAATGTAAGTTTTTCTTCTATCCTTTTTCATATTACAAGTCAAAGGATTTTGTGCTTGATATAGCACTGGGTCACGCACCCATCGAACTATAACACAACGATACACAGTATGTTTAATGGTAGAATCAGATGAACTGTACAAACCTACCCGTGAATTAAGTGTGAAATATTTACGTTATTTACTTTAAATATATTCATAAACAACTATGATAAGCAATTTTGGTTCAACGTTGTAAAGTAAAAGTGGATTACAATGAGCATGCTGCACGCTATAAAGATATAAAGTCGAAAATAATTCAGATATTGGCTTTTAAAGTATCCACATATTAAGTAACGCATAATTTAAACGATCGCGACCTTAATCCGTTAATCCACTCGAGTGAGCAACACTGTTATTTATTTAAAAAAAAAGCTTATCTAAATTTATTTAGTAGAAATAGCCGAGATACTGAGACTGTTAATATTTTGATTTAGATTAGTTAATGCAAATGAAAAATTAAATTAATTTATTTAATTTAAATAATTTTCTAAACTAGATATGCGAGAGAGACTCTGTAGTTACTCTATGCGGATTATTAATCACACAGGTTTTTTTCTCGTAATAATATTATTATTGATTCTGTATGAGCATCAAGTAATGCTAACTCCACGCTTTTTTACTATCTATATAATCCTATCGAGTAATACGCATTATTTATCAAGGCGGTTTTCGATTATCATTATTTATTTGAAGAATTTTATTACAAGAAAAATCGACCTGACACGGAGACGGTTCTGGCGTTGCAAGTATTTCGTATTATATTTGTTTCTTCAGCTTTATTTATTTCCATCAGAAAAGGCGCCATCCTGTCGTCTATTTTCGTTCAATTTCCACACTGGTACTAAGACCCTATAATAAGGGTCCGGTTGGGAACCAAATCATAACTTGACGGTCTAGTCATTGCTAGTAGTAGAACTACGAGGTTTTTAGTAACATAAGACCGGGTCGGGCTAATATTACTATTAATCTTAGTTTCTATACTAAAATTGCTCAGACATTTTTAACTTTGCCGTGTCGTAAATTCAAATCGTTAATAAAAAATACATTGGTAAAAAAGGTGTTTTATTCGATACAAGATTTTGTAGATGATAAAAAGGCGTGGAATTAATACCTGTTGACTTCCAGGCAGGATATATATATTAATTTAAATAATTGTATTAACTAACATGACTGTATTTTTTTAAATGTTGAAAAAGAGTAAATACTGAGTTTCTTGCCGGTTCTTCTCGGTAGAATCTACTTTCCGAACCGGTGGTAGCTTCACTTAATTGTTAAATGACCCACTTGAATAAAGTTTAGTTTGATTTTGATTTTTGATTAGGTTTTGCTATAATTATATCCCAGTAGCAGTTTGGAGTCTGGGAGTTTAAATAGGAGTGCCTGTTTATAGGAAAGCCATACCTGCCCTTTTCACTTCGTTTTGGATCTTCATAGTATTATAAGACTGAAGGAATAGAGAGATTGCTTAAGTGTGCACAAAGATATATTTTTATTTCTAGTCACTAGGCGGACTGACAAATCTGATTGTAAGTTGACATCAGCATATATATGGCACTGTGATAAAATATTTCTTATCATTTGGGAGCTAAGATGTTATGTCCCTTGTCCTAGAAATTAGTATGTCACTCACACTTCAAATCGGGACGAATTAATATCACTATTTCCAATAGCATATATAATGAGTGGGTTATATCTTTAAGGACGAATTCGGCAAAGCCATATCCCCAAGAAGTTTAATAGGATATGTTCTGCAGTTGGCTAGACTATCGGAGTCGCCGTCGTGGCTGATCGATCAGAAGAACATCACTATTATCATCATTATTATCAGCCTTACCTTTTCTCCATCTTTTCTCTCCATTTCATGTTCTTCTCCAAAATTAAAACTGTGTGTCATGTGTTTGCCTTCGATATCCAAGTCCATACGTATTGTTTTTTCGTCTTTAATAGTAAACATCACAATTGGGGCCTTTGATTTTAGTACACGGACGATGTCCTCGTTTGCCTCTGGGAAAATAATGCTGAAGTTAGCTAAATGATTTTACGTCAAAATATATTGAATATTAAGAGGTAAGACAGCACAGAAGCTAGATGACGTGAATTAATCGAAAATAGCTGTTTGAAATCTTATCAAGAACCAAATGTACCGAATTTGTGTTGTGGGTTAAAAATCGTAAGGAAACTTGCATGTAACGTTTCTCTATCTTATGTCTATTTATTGCGATATCATAGACATCGATCTCAATGTGTAGAACAGAAAATGCTTTTACTTTTGTCAATTAATCTGATAATAAGTCCACGATAAAGCAAATACTGTATGTACAACCAGTTGCCAAAACACAAAATTTCCAATACAGAAGAAATCGCCAATCATAGAATCTACAATGTTTTCCTAAAAACTATGATAACGGTGGCCGAGTATCATTGATTTCTACGTGAATGATGAAAACTTTGTGAGAAAACTTGAAATTTTCGGAAGAAAAACTGGCACTCGTGTATTCACAACACACATCACACATTAGATCATCTATATATATGGAGTATATTTTTAGTTTTTTTAGAATACAGACGATAATTTTATCCAGTCTCTAGGAGGGACATTGTAAACAATCTCGTGAGGCCGGCTCACTCGCGATTCAACACAAAGAATTTATGTTTGGTAAAAGAACAAATGAGTGATGCACACAAGTTTGCACAAAACTTCTCTCCGTTTTAAATTCCGATCATAATCACGTAGACACCAAAACTTAGAATTTTCTTCCCTCGTCATATATCAACTAATTCGTTGGCCTAGTGGCTGACTTTTAAGGATTTGTATAATTTTGGGTTTGAATGCTCATATTCGTTTGTTTCTGCTAGACTTGCAGCAGACCTCCCTTCATTATCATCGGACTCTTGGAGTGAGGGAACACAGCACTAACTTAGGTTTGTCCACAAATTTGTGCATCATTATATTTCCTGCATAGATGGATATTATTCGGTTCGAAGATATTATTCTTTCGTGATCCTAATAAAGTTGACGAGCATAGATTACTTTATCGATATCACTTCAAATAATTTATTCGCACATTGATAAAACTGACAAAATTCAAAACTAATATCGCACACGGGACACACACATATACATCGTTCAGAGTAATCGTGACGATTCGTAACAGAAGATTAGCTCAATAAAGTAACACTCACAACAATAATAAGCGATCACTCACGAGTTGCTGACAACATTTCATCGAGGTTCTCACATCTCACTCTTCGAAACTTTTTACCGGAGAACAACATTGTCGTTGCGCGAACAATATTTATCTAACCTAAAACAACAGAGCAACAACCGCGAGAGCACCTTAATTCTATCTGGCTTTTAGTTCGTCGTTGCGTTTGATAACATTTATCATATTGCTGTGTCATACTAGATATATACACTGAGGACATGTGTATCCGTTTGTTTGTGTATCACATTATACGGCACTACAATATTATTTTTTGGTAGACACGATATAAACTTCAACATTTTACGTATGATAAATTATATTTTTAAATCGTTATTATAGTTATTAATAGGGCCTGATTTAAGGTGCTAGGGCTTTGTGCAAACCCGCCTGGGTGGGTACCACCCACTCAACAGATATTCTACCGTTAAACAACAGTACGCAGTATTGTTGTGTTCTGGTTTGAAGGGTGGTTAAGCCAGTGTAACTACAGGCACAAGGGATATGGCATCTTAGTTCCCAAGGTTGGTGGCGCATTGACGATTTAAGGAATAGTTAATATTTCTTACAGTGTCATTGTCTATGGGTGATGGTGACCACTTACCATCAGGTGGCCCATATGTTCGTCCGCCAACCCATTTCATAAAAAAAGGAGTGTAGGCCCCTGATTATTATTTAATAAATTGAACAGAGATACATCTAGTATCAGTAATTCAAAGAATTAAATAATTTTGATAAACATAATATGTCGATATGATATATTACAAGATTTATTCCTACCTAACTAATGAAAACAATATATAACAATAACAACATTTAACAATATATAACGGATATTTTTGCAAGCAAAGACCTTATCATCAAATTAGGTTATAGTTCTTAGATTCCTATGCGGATATATTCGCAGATTTGGCAACAAAAAATCTGACACAAATTAGATTTTTCTCCATTTTTCATTTCCACGTAAAGTCAGAGTTAATTAGTGGATATGTCGTCATTTCGGATTTATGGATATACGCACCACGTGTTTTAAGCACTAGGCTATCGTTATCTAGGCTTCAACAATGATCCATTGTAGTAACTAGATTAAAGTGCTTCTAAAACATGTCTTTTCACATTAGTGATTTCTTGCCTGCTGTATTATTATATATAAACATAAATAAAGTAAATATTAAACTATAATCAATGTAAAAGTTTTTAAAGTAATCTAATAATACGGTAAATACAATTTTGATAAAATATTAATCATAAAAAAACTGAAACATTCTACTGATAATAACGCCATGGTGAAGATAACGCCATACGTATTATACGAAATTATTTTCTGATAGTGGTTTACGTCGAGTGCTCACACACCTAGAACACACCTAGGATTTTTAAATGGGCGAAAATATGAGCCAAGATGGCCCAGTGGTTAGAACGTCTTAACCGATGATTGCGGGTTCAAACCCAGGTAAGCACCGCTGAATATTCGAGTGCTTAATTTGTGTTTATAATTCATCTCGTACTCAGCGGTAAAGAAAAATATCGTGAGGAAACCGCATATGTCTAATTTTATAGAATTTCTGCCACATGTGTATTCTATCAACACGTATCAGAACAGTGTGGTATTATTTGTTCCAAGCATTCTCCTCAAAAGAAGGGTAGGTTTAGCCCAGCAGTGGGAAGTTTTCAGGCTGTTGTTGTTGTATGTTGTGTACGTATTGAAAGAATTGATTATACAAGACTTTTGTAGGTAACAGTTTTTTGAAATTAAAAAGTAAACAGACACATATAATTACAAATTGATATGGTTGTATAGATTCTTAGTAAAACGTTCTATATTCCAGTGTACAGGAAAACACACACACACGATAAGGAAAATAATCCATGGCAAACGATTAAATGTACAGATACAAATTATGTCGCTGTAATTTTTATCATGACAACACAAAAACTATTGATTATTTACTTTACTCCATTTGAGTGTGCTTGGTAAACAACCAATTTACACACGGTCGTTTCAAACGAACTACTAATAACCCTGTCTCGTCCACCAAAAGCGTGAAGCTTTACCTGGGAGTACATAAGAGCATACCTATGATTTATGATTTTTAATATTAAACATGTAAAAAGAAAGATGGAATTCATAAAATTTAGTTAATCTTTTTAACCAATCAAAACTTTAACAGCAAAGCCCCAAGTGTTCCTATTAGTATTTAAAGATATAATAATTCAATACGTTAGGCCTAACACCCAGTCCTTCGATTTCCAACGAACAACAATATTGGAACTTGACACCATTGTTCACCTGTCAAGTTAATGTCAGGGACAATCAAGAATTAGACGGGATCAGAATACAACCGGAACAGTTTTTGTGATGTAATCGTGTTTGTATCGTGTAAGGGTAAAGTTACAGCATATATAGTGTACGTATTTTTAAAATTCACTCAACTTCCGACGGCTTCATTCCAACCACCAATCGAAACTAATAAGCACCTATGATCTTAATTATATAACCACTAATTAAGCCTTATATTACGGATATTTTTTTTATTGGATATACTTTAGGAGCTGCATCAACAGGCTTACGTGCTGTACGAGATACAGGGACAATGAGACATTTGGTAAGCAGTTTATTATGAATTTGAGTTAAAATGTTCATTATTCATGAGCTATGATGGCTTGAAGATCTAAACCGATAATGAGTGAGATGAACTTTGCGCAAGCGCTACTGAATTCATATATTTAATGTGTATTTATAATTCATCGTGAGAAAATCTGTGGTGAAAAATAATCTGCAACGTATATCAACGTACCTCTCCAAAACGAAACGATTTCCCTGAAAGCACAGTGCAGTTTATTTAGAAAAATCTACAACCGATTTTAAAACCAGTTAATCGGTTTTCTCTTGCAAAACGCAAACATAACGATACCAACATTTTTTTAACTCACTGTGTTAATTTAAACATACCTGCTTAAGATAGGTAATGACCTATCTTTAAATTGTTTAATTATTTTTAAACGAAACTATTGTTTTACCATCTGCCCTTTCCAAACAATTTTTCAAGTGCCTTGCTATTTCTTTTGTGTAACCCTGGTAACACAGCTGTAGGCATTGAATTTAATATCAAATAAAACGTAATAATAAGTAACATATTTTTACTTGTAATTGAATAGCAATAAATTTAATCAATCAGTAAATCTTACTCAAAAAGACTTCTTTTTGGGTGCTTACGATATCACATAGTGATTTAATATTTCATTACATTGAAAAAACTTCTTATACTTCCGCCTTATATTAGTTTTGTTACGTAATTTCCCTACATAAAATTAATAAAAAAGTACGATTTAATTTCAATAATAGAGTTGATATAGAAAACAAAATCTCGGAAAAAAGAAAATATGAAGAATCTATGGGCTCACCTGCATGTGTGTTGAATTTATGATTAATTTATATTTCCATGAAAACATTTTGAATTTGTCCGACACAGAAAGACCCAATAAAAGTTATTGATTCGTTTCGGGATCCGAGCATGGGATCCATGCTAGCACTAGTCTAACGAAATATGTGAAAGAATATATAATTTTTTTTAAAATTAACATGTTTATTTTTAATACTAAAGGTATTAATTTCGGGATATTTACCATGTTTTTGTCGAAATATCGAACTCCACCGAACAAAAATAAAAAACATGGTAAATATCCCGAAATTAATACCTTTAATATATAATTGTTAATAAACAGTGTGTACTAAAACTGTAACACTACTTGACATAATATTGACTCTAGGCAACATTTATTTAAATTATACTCCTTGAAGGATAAAGCTTGTTAATTGTTATATTCAGAATGAGAATAAGGTAACATATCCATAGTAATTACAAATCATATGTTGTGCTTATTATATAATAAAGTTATAAAAGCCTGTTCGCGTTATATAGTGGTAAAATTGGTAGCTTTAGTATCATAATTAGTTAAATCAATTACTTGTTGTTCCTGCTAATTATGGTGCTGGGACGCGAGTACCTCTGCGAGGATTCGTACACGCTCGAACGAGATCCTGTTGACCTTCCGAGGTACACAGATAATGGGGCCGGTAGGGATAGGGGGACAGAAGCGAAGTGACGACGATGTGCCATCGTTAGGTTGGATCGGGACATCGTCCAGCATACGTTGGATGCGTGAGCCGCGTGGACCATGTAAAAGTAGTCCGTGAGTTCATACGAGACCTGACCCTACAGAATTGTGTTAAAGATTCCGCAGTCGGGAGGATCTTCAGCGTGACCTTTTTACACAATTGTGTACTTACTTATGCTACATACGCTCATATTTCCACGAAATTATATCAAATTATAATTCATAGCTTAGGTTTCCCCGCAATCGCCACTCGCTCGATGCTGGGGTACCAAATGCATAAGAGGGGTGGCTCGTTTTTTTAAAGAAGAAACGATGTTATAACATAAGTATTTTATGTTTAATGACTAATAAGGGAAAAATAAATGTCTTCTGCACAAACAGAATACCTTTCATAGTCTCTGTAGTCTATTTCGACATTAGTTTTATATTTATTAATTGGTAAATATTGAGACTATTGACGGAATGTAATTTTAGAATCGTATATTATTTATTTAAATTGCTATGAGGTATTATGGACCACCTGATGGTATGTGGTCAACACTCATTGGCATTGGTACTTAAATATTAAACATCCCTTATGCGCAACAGCCTTAAGAACTAATATATCAGATATGATTCGTATTGAGCTGTATTAACTCTAGCCCACCCACAACACTCTGGGTGTTGTGTTTTGGTATATATGTATTTATTGCTATCTTTCGGTTGTATATGTGATGAGAAGGTGGTATACCGAGGAGCTTGTATAATGCAGTCGGCTACGTAAAAAAATCTGGTTTCAAGAAGGCTAAATATAGGATTCCAATTTTGAATTTACGCATTCCAAAACTTGGTTTCTGTCAGACTGATCTTTATGGTTCAAATATTTTTTTAAATTATTTAAATTATATTTAAATAATAATTTAAAACCTAACGAAAAATTGCCATATAAAAATAATTTCTCGTAGACTGTCAGTACAGTACAATAAGTGAGACATAATGCAACCTGTATTGTTTATATTTCTGTCTGTGCGTTGAACCGATGAACTGGTCAATGTTCATCCGGGTATATGAGCCACGCTATGCTTCCAAGCGTGATTTAACCGTTAATATTTATTTAAAGATATTTCTGATCATTAGTATTACATCGTTCTAATTATATAAAAATTCGCATTACAGTAAATTATTTATAAATATTAAATTTATTTTTTAATATTAGCTTTGTACATTTTCGTGCTTTTGATGATTTGAATATATGTATATTATAATACAATATAAGTTAATAAGATAGCATCTTTTTA
Source organism: Vanessa cardui (assembly GCF_905220365.1). Taxonomy (NCBI): domain Eukaryota; kingdom Metazoa; phylum Arthropoda; class Insecta; order Lepidoptera; family Nymphalidae; genus Vanessa; species Vanessa cardui. The sequence goes on along the minus strand of NC_061127.1, from coordinate 388,446 downwards.
ATTTGTATTATAGTACTTGCTGGAGATTAATAACAGATACTCAATATTTTTAAAATGAATACTTATAGCTTTAAGTTCGTTTTAAGTTAAAATTTTATCTTTATTAGGAAAAATTTAAAAAATTAATATCGTTTAAAAAAGAATATTCGGCATGCATGTTACGACATATCACGAACGTAACTAGAGTGACACGTAAAAGCATTCTCGACAGTGCCCCAAGCTCTGGTTCGAGGCACGGAGAGCGCGCGGCCTTGTGGCGACCACCACCGTCAGGGCGGGGGCGCCTATGTTTGCGGCCGGTCTCGCCGGCTTCGCCACTCGTACTGCGGTGATCATCCGACCAACGCGCTTTTTCGAACACGAACGGAGATGACAGATTGATTTTTTTTAATCATGTGGTTTTGGTTTCTTTGCGTGGCTGCGGCCGCGGTGTATTCGGTCGAAGGCGCGGGCGCCGGTGCCGCCCGCCTCGTATGTTACGTCGAAGGCGCGCGCGCATCCGATTTTACCGAGTGCACGCATCTCGTGTACGCGGGCGACGCCAGGGGAGACAAACTCGACGCTCTGCTGAAGGAATATAGGAAGGACAACCCGAGGACCAAGATTCTGCTGCGTGTGACCGAAGCTGATAAGGTAAGTGATCATTTATCAGACAATTTCATTTCAATGTAGTTTCATTCATCGTTATAAATTGGAAAAGTTTTTGACGAATTTGTCTGTAAAAATGAAAACCAAAAACTTTTAACTTTTGAGATTATCGTGTGCAATTTAACAATACGTGAAAAGTTGATATTTATTTTGTGCTCTCAAAAGAGGAGCAAATACAAAAATAACTTGAAATTTTAATATTAAGTACTTTTGCTTTTATTTATATTTTCAATAGAAAAAAATAAATAAATGGAAAAGTTACGCTACCAAAGACATTTTCTTGATATCTCTATTATTATATTTGAGGTAAACGGTAAGAGTGCCACCTAAACGAGATAAATATTATTTGGCGCGAAAATATATAACGATAAACTGTTTAGTTCTTCATTTCGCAAAACCAATTAAAATATACTTTATTCAAGTAGGCTTTTACAAGCACTTTTGAACCCTCATTTTACAGAACGACATTTAGGGAAGTTGCTGATCTAGTTATTGATTGTTGGACTATAATGCCCGATTTCCGCTGACTTCATTTAATATTAATTTTAACTTGCTTGCTCAAGTTACTAATATCGCCTTGTGTGACTTAATAGTTTCGTTTTTACCCTGTTGTTATCGCGCCCCAGAGTAATAGGAACTGTATTTGACAAATATTTCATATTACATTGGATTGATCGATGGGCTTTGGGCAAACTCATTTTGTTAGATACCACCCAATAATCATACATTTTACTGACAAACAGAAATACTTAGTAATCTGCTTTGAAGGATGAGTGATCCAGGTTAGATGTAAGGAATTATTAATATTACTGACAGCACCAATATAATTGTGCGGTGGTGACCACTTAGCAACAGGTGCATTTGCTCGTCCTTCAAAACATTACTTAAAAATAATGAAAGATTCCCTAATATTTATTTCTAATAGAGTAAAACTTATTGTATTAGAGTATTACCTCTTGAAATAGTATAAGGTTTTTATCACTAAACAGAATAGGTTCTGTAAGAAGAAACTCGAAATTCACCTCAGAACAGGAACGTGAAATGTCAAAATGTTATATGCGACATTGACTACGATAATTATATAATGTTATAGGATACACGTATTGATATGACATATCGCTGTAAGTCGGTTGTCGACATTACACGGGTGAGATACGAAGTTAATTGTTACAGAATATCACTACAGTTGCTTCAAATTCAATTAAGATAACTTTAATGTTTTCAAACGTATTTAATTAATCTCTTTATCTGCCTTTAATGTAACACAGTATTATTCTATTAAATCCACAGTGAATTCGTATTACATTTAGATAAATAGTTTTATTTAAATATATGCGAAATAAAATTGATTTTAAATATATTTCGTTGTAAATAGTGTTTCTTAGTAATATGATTTCGTTCTGAATATAAAAGTAGCCTAGTTTTTGACTTGTGTCGCGTCTCTTAATATGTATTGGCCTTAGATAATGCTTTTCCTCTGAAATGTGTATCGCCTGTTCTAATCTTCTACCACCCGGAATCTAGTTATGAGCGTAGAAACCTAAGTCTAAGGATGTATCCCATAGCACCAGTCATATACAGAGATGTGGGTACATTACTCAGATACAGAATTGAATCATTAAGCAAATTTACAAATTGGGCACACTACGTTTTGAATTAAATAAAGTATTATTTCAATCTATTATATGATGTGTTATGATGATTTTGTCCTGCTGAGCGAATTCGTTCACGACGACTGTCATTACGGGAGGTTAGGAAAACGTCCTGTAAACAGAACTATTTTGTAAAAACATAAGAATATTATAGTTACTATTTATGTCAACAGAGTGAAAATTATTAAATATCGCTTGATATAAAGCTTGAAGAGCTTAGTCGCAGGTTTGGTCATGATCCATACAAATTTTACTTGGTTGTAGGGTCATGATCCATACAAATTTTACTTTGTGCAAGTCCGTTTGGGTAGGTACCACCCACTCATCAGATATTCTACCGCAAAACAACAATACTGCGTATTGTTGTGTTCCAGTTTAAATGGTGAGTGAGTCAGTGTAAATATAGGCACAAGGGACATAGCAGCTTAGTTCCCAAGGTTGGGGGCGCATTGACGATGTAAGGAATAGTTAATATTTCTTACAGCGTCATTTTCTATGGGTGATGGTGACCACTTACCATCAGGTGGCCTATATGCTCATCCGCCAACCTATTCCATAAAAAAAATGTCATAACTAGAAGCCCGTATCCTTTTAATTCGTGTACATTCATAAAAAGTAATCCCTGCGATTCCTCCTTAAGGATGAAGTTCCCAAAAACCTTTCGGGAATGTAATTAATAATCTGATATTCCATTAACATTTTCAACTTTCTAAACCCCTTTTTCGACGATTCCTTGAAGGCAGATGTATTCTTTTATTTTAATCTGTATTTTCTATAATAGCGTAAAACAACAATAAAAGACTGTAAATTTCCCACTGCTAGGTCCTCCTCTTCCTTTGAGGAGAAGGTTTTGGAACATATTTCACCATGCTGTTCCAATGCGGGTTGGTGGAAAACACTTGTGGCATAATTTCTATGAAATTAGACACATGCATTTTCTCACGATGTTTTACTTCACCGCCGAGCATGAGTTGAATTGTAAACACAAATTAAGCACAAGAATATTCAGTGGTTTTGAACCCGCAATCATCGGTTAAGATGCACTTGTTCTAACCACTGGGCCATCTCGGCTCAATCTAGCGTAACACGTCTAATTTGAATAAAGAAAGAGTAAATAAAACAATAGGACTACGTGTTTCAAAAAAGCAATCATACATTTTAAGAACATTTGTTTTAAAAAAACCAGAGCTGTTAGTGTGAAAGTAGCCCGGCCTGTTGCTAATTACTCTCATTGTAAGCTCTGTTGTAATGCTAATGAAGTTACAGGCACCTAACTTATGTAACTTGTTACCGAAAAGAGAAATTACAAAGAAAACATCTTGCTCAATGTTTTTGAAGTCATTTTATTAATTAAAACAAAATTAGGAGCAGCCCGCAGTGTCCCAATGTCGGAGGCCTAAATCCTTTTAAGGTACCAATGCTCATTATTGGAATAAGTGTGGCGGCCACCCGAAATGTGCAGGTTTTCTCACAATTCTTAAGTGACTTAAGTAACAAAGTACAGTTACAATTTAAGTGAGCCACCACCGGGCTAGAGTCTCCTTCTCCATTGAAGAAAAAAGTGCACCGTTTCCTCAGACGTTAGCCAAAGTATAGCATGATGACTATTAAAACTGCCTTTATGTAGTCAGGATCTGAACCTGCTATATTTAGTTAAGTTTCACTTCATATAATTCGTAAAAAGAATCGTATACAATATTGTCATCGCTTTATTTTTCTCGTCGCGATGACATTCAGCAGCACGAGTCAAGCCACTAATAACTGTATAATTTCTTTTATTGACAATATTTTTAATTTTATTCGTCAATTAAGTTAATTTAAGTATGATTGAGTTACAAAAAATTCACATCCGAAGTAAGGTCTCTCCGACTTTCGTAAGAACGCACTTTAGCATTTAAAAGCGTGTGAAAACCCGACAAAAATGATATCGACTGACTTACTTAAAATTATTCGCAACGACAGGATGTTTAATTCCGTCGTATTATCGGCTTTATATTAATTGTTATAAGGGCACACACATACACGTGGAGTGTAGAGGTAATGTTGTATAGACCAGTGACGTCATTAGTCGTTGACTGCATTCCCAGGTACTCGACCTCGCAAGGCGCGCCGGAAAACAGGTGTAGTCTTACGTAAAAGTATTGTACATGTGATACAAGTCAGCACTACATTATACTTAAAATTTACACCCTCGCAAAGATATATACGCGTGTTGTTGTCGGTTTATTAATTCGTAATTTCGGTTACGTTATATCATCGCTACTATAGCAACTACACTGAGTGTAAATTTGTGAGTATATTTGTCGTATCGTCGGCATTACAGAGCAGGACAAGTTGGTCGGATATGGTGATCGGTCATCATAGTATAAAACAAAAAAAAAAAAAAAAAAAATACAGACGAATTGATAACCTCCTCCTTTTGGAAGTCGGTTGAAAATCGCTGACCGCCTGTCTGGCCCTATGAATGCTTAGATCTTTAAATTACGCAGTGGGTTTTACGCTGTACGTGGACAATAAAGTAAAGAAATACTTCTAATTTTAGAAGTTTTTAATGTGATATCGTAAATAAAGAAATTTTGTATAATTAGTATCAGCATTGAGCCCGTACGTAGCCGGGACGGGTCGCTAGTAAAGTTACATATATCACGTTCTTAATTAATAAATGAATAATGTAATTTATTTTTTTCAAATCCTAATCATAATTATTTTATACAATGCAAGCAAATTGTTAAAATCTCAAACAAAATTTTTGTTTTTCTTGCAAAGAGCTGACGCTTACTGGCTTATGTTTTAAGATATTTTTATGTATGTTAAATAATATGCCCGTACAATATAATAATGATTAATAATATTTATATAATGTTTAAATTATTTCAATGGGGCGGATGTTCAGTGCCTCAGTTTTGACGTATATTGCTGTTTTTGTATAATTATGTCAGTTGTCCATGACTGGCCTTAGGTTACTAGTCTTGCCCATATTTGGCAAAGCTATTAATATCATTTTGGCGGTCCAAATGTTGGCAATAATTTTCACATTAAATACCTTAAATGCGTATAAAAATATTGTGTGAGATAATAATTAATTGTGGGTCACCACTTGAGAACTTTATCTTAGGAAGGCAAAAGGACTATCTGATAATTTATTATCAGATAGTCCTTCATTCATAGGCATTGAATTGAATAGAATAGAAATTATAATTTCTTATACATCAACAATAACAACAGCCTGTAAATTCCAACTGGGCTAAAGGCCTCCCCTCCCTTTGAGGAGAAGGTTTTTGGAACATATTCCACCACGCTGTTCCAATGCGGTTTCGTGGAATACACATGTGGCAGAATTTCTATTAAATTTGTCATTTGCGGTGCTTGCCTGGGTTTGAACCCGCAATCATCGGTTAAGATGCGCGCGTTCTTACCACTGGGCCATCTCGACTCGATCTCGACTTAGAACGCCTGCATCTTAACCTTATACATCATAGAAACAAAAATAAATTATATGTCTATGTTCACAAGGCGGTTGTGTGTATTTATGGTTAATAGAGATATACCTTCCAGATAATTTTTCGATAATTTCATCGCGTGCCTTTTCGTTATACAAGCTCCGTCATTTCGTCCTATGGTCTGTCCTGTTCCAAATGAAAAAGTCTGATTGAAATAATGTGATTGAAAAAACATGCAGACGATTTACTTCCAAGCTGATGGTTCAATAATGTTATGACACGTGTGTCTCAAATTACACTTGTACCCTTTTGAACCATAAACCAGGCTTACAAATTATTATTACAAAGTAAATGTAAACAGGTGGTATCTACCAAGTTCGCATTGTATTTTTAAATTTATTAATAATTAAAAGACTGCAATATCATTTGAGAAAGACAATATTAGCATTTATCAATTGCATCATTATACATCAATCATGCGGAATGAAATAAAAATAGCAGGATATTTATGATATTGTCACATAAAGTAGATTATGAAAACTTTCGTAATAATGTAGCTTGCTAATTTAAAATGTTTAATTAATTATTTCATATATGCACTAGGGGTCCTTTTAACCTACTAAAGTAGATCTGAATTAAAAATCACTATTACCAAATCTAGGAAGTGTGATTTTAATTTAAAACATTTGTCAAAATTATAGACTTTATTTTCATTTGTTACAACCGGAGTTGACTATTGATAGCGTCAAGTATACCTTGATTGAATCATAAGGATGGTAAATAATTCAATACTTTGATTGACTGATTAATTCCTGGCTTGGGTAGCGAATGTAATATTAGCAAATAAAGCCAGACTAAGCGGCATCGCTCGGATCACTTAAATGATTTTGCGACACGAATAGTTTATAGTCGTTTTATTCTAATTTTATGTATTTTAAACATTTTACATAATTATAAAAAGCTTCGATTTTATGCAATAGTTTCTCAATTGAAAGTGTTTTCATTGTCACTTTAACAAAGGCCTACAAAAGTGTATAAATTTTATTTTTTTAATACAACTTTCTCCGCTAAGGCTCTATGTGAACAGCTTTGTAACTTATCTCAGTATCTCTATGGAATGTTTGTTCTAAGAGATAAAATCTTTGTACCGATTATAATTGCAATGCCTTTATATGAAATCAATGATTCGTGGAATGTAATTAATAATGATCACAAAAGTAAGAGTCATGGTCTTGTTCCAAAAGTGTTGTCAGAAAAGATATAAAGTAAAAATTACTTTATATCTTTTCTGTGTTATATAATAATGTAATACTTTCTGATACACCATACAAAATAATAACACGTTAATGAAGAGTGGAATCTTTAAAGCTATATAATACTTTACTGATAGATATTGATCTACTTTTTGACATAGAGAATTATTTACCAGACAACTTAAAGAAAGAGGAGAATTATTTAGACATATTAATAAAAATACACATAAAATCAATATTCAGATACAGATATGTTATTCTGTGTTTCGCAACAGAAAAAATACTAAACTGAAGCTATTCTAATGTCTGCGGATAGATGCAGTATTTAATAAGTACTTAACCTCAGTTGAATGAAAACTTAGTGGAAATCTATGTATATATTACTAAGGAAGGAATTTCGGAAATTGTATCTCTAAGGGGGTGTAAAAGGGTTTAAAATTTCAGATAGTCAATTTCCACGCGAGCAAAGCCGCTGTAAAATATAATCCGTTTCAAGAACATTTTTTTACAATGTTTTTATTTGATGGATTATTCTTTTGATACAAATATTATGTAAATTATATAATAATTGCTTCCTTAATTTGACGAATTCGGTAAAACAGGTAATATAATAAAAAACAAATGTCGGCAAACATACACAACTCACACATGCATACAAGGACGTCAGCTGTCAAATCTATTTTTTTTAATCCGTGACATTGGTATGTTATTATACATAGTTTTAAGTTACAGAATAATTTATACAAGATTCAGTATTGACTCACTGTTTAGTACATTTTGTGTAAATGTACTCTGCATTGTCCGTTTTTTAATTTCATTTTTTTTATTTTTCACTTTTCTGACTGTACTATGATTTTTTCATTAATTAAGGAAGGCCTTTAGGAATTATCTTCTTTAATTTGTTTTATGAAATTTAGCCATACGAAGTCGGGATGACAGCTAGTTACTAATATGTATGTAATTGTAATAATACACAAAGAAATACTTATAATTAGAGATTACTTTGATTAATCTATATTAATGTTATACATCTGAAAGTAGCCCTCTCTCTGACGTCTTTCTGTCGATATCAAAGTACTGAACCGATATGAAGATATTTGATAATATAACACATGACAACTAACTCCTCAAAATCGAGCGACGACGGGTGTGTCTACTAGTTAACTAAACAACGAAATTCACTTCACGCTTATAAGCGGAATAGTGACATAAAGAGGTGAAAACAAAAGCCGCCTGGAGCCGTTAATGTGAGTGATTCATTCGTGCATTATTTTTGGGCCTTGGACTGTGTGTCAAGGTCACGTTATGTGTTTGACAGATGTGACAGCTCTCTCTCGGACTCGGAATGCGGTTCGGCTATTGTCATGCCTCGTTGTGTCGTAAACTGGATCTGTGATGTGGATTGACGGATCGATTACTGATTGTTATATCATGCTGCGTGCTGGTGTTTGGAAGACTTTTTAAATTAATTTCCTTTGGCTAGTATGAACAAAATAGGCTATGAGTGACATTTTTCTGAAGGAAAACGGATTGAAAATATGTCAATGGAAAGAAAATATGTATCAAGTTGCACCCAATGTGTGATTCATATACTAGCAATGTCTTTGGGTTTTCCCGGAGAATAAAAGTTATTTCTATTACGTATATTTGTTTGTCTCAGTGGGCTGAATGTCTTTTTTTAATTGTTTTTTCTTAAAAAGAATATCTTTCGAAAATCTCCAGTCTTCAAAACCAGTTTCAATTTCAAGTCACAATTTGTATAATTAAGGAAATTTTGATAATTGATTATTAGTCTACCAAGATATTAGGGTAACTAAGTTTAAGATATGGAACATTATCACTTGAGCTTACGTTAGGTTTTCTGAGGCTTTCTGTGTTTATATTCGGTTCGCTATAGCTTTGCACATCTAAGTTTCGATATAACTGTTGCTGAAGTGAATCTTCTTCCAGGGCGATGCTTAAAACTTAAGTGCAGTGTTACTGCAATATTTGTGTATTCGTTTTGCGTTGCTTCATTTTAATGTTCCGAACGCTACATCTGACATTTGTTTTCTCTGAGATTATATGAATGTAAAAAATATATTAAAAGTAATGTCTGTGGTAAATAATGATTGTTGTTAAAGTTAATTTTAAATAAGTAAATATTTTTATTGAGTTAGCATAAAAAAGCAGAAACTTAAGTCACACAATGTTGCATATCGAGTATAAATAAACAGCTGAGTCATCATAATTCGCAACACTTGCGTTTGCCTAATACGAATCATATCCATAAAATTGTCATAAACTTAACGATTAAACCGATATTCACAGAAATAGAAAGGTAACGTAAGCATAGCTTTGATCTGTATGTATTTTAATAGTTTAACTAACATCAAATAATAATTATATAAATAAGACTTTTTCCGGCCGCGTATTTTCTAGATAACGTTTTTTTTTACAAAGTTTTATATTCGTATTGAATTAATTAAGCAACACTTGTTGTTGCTAAGTTTACTTTGAAGGTATAATAAATTGTATTAGATATATCTATTTATAGCGACCCGGCCCGGCTTCGCATGGGTGCAATACTAGTGCAATATATATTATATATAATTTGTTTATTTACAACATCACATGAGAAACTTCTTTAATTATCAGTTTTTTTACCTTATTGTCTGTGTATTATATACAAAAACCATCCTCTCAAATCACTCTATCTATTAAAAACCGCATCCAAATAATTTTCGTAATTTTAACGATCTAGGCATGCTTAGGGACAGACAGCAGTAAGCGACATTATTTTATACTGTGTAATGAGAATGATGGTAATGATTATTTATTTATTGAAAATAAAAATATCCCTTATTCAATAAAAAAGGTTCATTTGTTTATTTACATTAGTAAAAATAACTATACAAAGTGACATATAAAATATAGTTTTGAAATTATAATGCCTCCAACAGATTACTAACTACCGCACGTGTGTCGATTTCCTAATACCAATAATCACGAATATTTAAATGAATTTACTATTTAATCGGAAACGCACTCGTAAAATTGCATCGGTATATTTCTTATCTGATATATGGCGTTCTACATACGACGTGCGTGGTTCCGCACACGTGCGAATTTCAAAATGCAACTGTCAACGTGAGTTGGAACCACGTAGGGCTGTATAGTACGGACGGCGTGTTATTTGTTTCAAAGCCACGCCTTTTTTTAATTTATCTTATAAAAGATAAACTAGATTATTTATTTTTCCGCTTAATCATTATAATTCTAGTGGATCTCTCGCGAAACTTCGCGTTTATTCAAAATATTTTTTTGATTGTCGTTCGTCGTTCTTCGTTTGACCATTTTACTTCTCTATAAAATTAATCATTTGTTAAATTTTAACAATTGGGTGAATGCAATCAAGAATCCTCTTTAATTTTCTGCTCATCTTCTGCTCTTCAAAATGAGACCATAACCGATTTTGAAGTGTAGTTAACTTAATTGGGACAAAAATCAGCTTTCGCTATCAATGTATGAGAAAGATAAATATATTAATACATATGTTAACCAAATATTTGTTCATTTTATTCTATGTTAGTAACCGAAATAGTTATTTATATTTATTATTTGTTGTTAGGGTTTAAGACAGCCATCATTATGAGTAAGAAGTATTCTTATGTTCTGGTTTGAAGGATGAGTGAGCCAGTTTAACACAAGATAAAATAAGGAATTGTAAAAAAAATTAATTATGGGTTTCCATCATTAGGTGGACCATTTCTCCATCCGTCTACACATACTGGAAATAACCTCCAAGTATTGGAACTTATATCAAAGTCAAAAATCTTTATGCAAAAAAGAAGATACCACCGGTTCGGCATTTAACAGCTCAGACCTGAGAATAACCGGAGAAAGAATCGAAGCGGGACCAAATATGTTTTTTTATCTTTTTTCTATACGATTAAATTTATCCTCAATAATTTTCGAACACTTTTATTTTTTATTTTTAAATGTGTTTATAGCAATGTTGCAACCCTCACTATCGATATATGAGGCCCCGGGTACACAGGCCCAGTTAAATTGCATTAGTTAGAAAATTCTTATGAAAGTGCATAATTTAACTTGATATACTTCGAAATCTCAATAATAAATTGATTTTACAGTTAATGTCGTTTGAAAATACGTACTTCTCATCCATATGAGGCGATATAGAGCAACAGGTAGACTTAATGGCTTTATATGTCGATCTGAGTCATACTACAAGTTGTAAAACAAATGTGTCACGATATATATATTTTTATATTATTCGCTAATTGCTTGTTATTGCTGTTAATTTCCACGTATTATTATTACGACTAAACTATAAATTTCGGAATTAAGTTGTATAAAAGTGCTAGTAAAAGCCCACTTGAATAAAGTTTATTTTGATTTTGCTTTTTAACTTTTTAATACAAGTAAATGACAATTAATTTTTAAATTCTACGAATGAAATTCTATGAATTTGCATTTATCCAACACACACTGCACTTTTATTCCTATTTTTTTAATAGTAATACTAAAGCTTGTCAATAACTGTCAAGCAAGAAAAAACTACTAAACAAACAAAGGAGACACTCCAGAAAGCCACCGTAATGTTTTTGCCTTATTATATATAGCTAGGGGTTTTATTTTATTGATTTTCACTTATCGTATGTATTCTACAAAATAACACACAACACTCTTCCTTAAGACGCGAATGATGAGAATAAAAAAAAAATTAATAAAATTTTAATTTTTTAAGTTTATTGTTTTCATAAAGGCGGATAAAAAGAAAGCGTGGACTTATTACTCATGAATAAATATAAGAAGTGGTTTTACAAGTGTTGAGTAACGTGTAATAAATTGCATTAAGTTTTATTTGAGTTGGCTGGCACGGACTGCGGTGATAGCACGTCGCTACTTCAGCCGAATAAATAAAACGGCTGTTGAGTGTTGTATCACTTCAATGCATTACTATATAATATCATGCTGCAAGATTTCCGATAATGTTAAACACAACATAAACTGCGATCATATTAAGTAAAAGAACATTTTCTGATGCTTAAACGGATTTGAGACCACTTTAGTTGATTGTTTGGATTTTGTACTCTGAAGATATTTTAGTACGGACTATCGAAGGAATTATTTTGTTAATAAGCGAATTTGTGTTTTAGAAAACTCATTTTATTGACGTTGCGTAATACTGTTGTTATTGTATTATAAAGTAAATATTTATATGTAATTTTTGTTGTAACACATTGTTATCGATGTATATGTACATATTCGTATTTGTCAATATACTTCGCAAACATGTGAATAGGATTAAAAAAAATTAGTGTAGTCGATGTATAATTAATACTTCCATTTTTTTAAGCTTTAGTTTGGCAGATGAGCATAAAGGCTACCTGATGGTAAGTGGTCACCACCGCCTATAAACAATGGCCCTGTAAGAAAGATTAACCATTCCTAACATCACCAATGCGAATCCAACCTCGGGAACTAAGATATTATGTCCCTTGTGCCAATAGTTATGGCTCACTCGCCCTTTAATTTCATTGACAAAAGATTTTAATCTATAGTATAATATAATTTATTCTACTCCGAAAGTAACCAAGATTGTGTTGGTGTTTTGCCGATTGATACTGTACTGACTTAAAAGGGACAGAGCATCTCAGCCTTCGAGTCAACGCTTTATCAGCGACAGTGACGTAACGGGTGATATATATTTCTAAGCGTGCGAAAACTATTGACGTGTGTGACCAGTATCGTACTGATTGGCCCATATAATTTTGTTTCTTTATCTTTCGATATCGTTTGACCGTACTGTATTAAAATAATAAACATTCGCGCGTTATTAAATAATAAGTTTCTTATGTTTTGAAAACATATAATAATTATGAATGAATTAAATATTTATTTAATATTAGTTGACGCCCGCGGCTTCGTTCTCGTTTTGGGGGTTGGTTTGTTTACATGTCATAGGCAAACAGCGTAGCATATTGAAATAAAACTAGTTTTAACGGATTTAAATAGATCACGGTCTACCCGTGACCACGAACGCTGTAAAGTGCTCGAAACGTCGGGATGATAAAAATAATTAATATACGCGATTTAAATCCGTTAAAACTAGTTTTATTTCAATGTGTAATAATCGCGAAAATCTAAGACAACATTAAACGTAGTCTATGTCCTTCCTCGGAGTTCAAGTTTGCTTCACACCAAATTTCATTAAATTTGGTGACAGACAAATGATGATAGACAGACAGAGAAACTTTCACATTTATAATATTAATATAGATTACATCTAGATTTTTTTTTCAATATTTTTTAAATCTTATCAAATTTTATTGTAGGACGATTTATTTATCACAGCAGCTTAGAATCATGGTCACTTTTAAACTGGTCTGATTAAAACGATTTCGATTGATAACACGCAATACCGAACGAGAGGTCACCTCTTAGCGGCGTCCGTGGTGCAAATTTATGTCACTCATATCTTGTGTAAATTATAACATGTTATGAAATCGGTATTTTTGTTACGTAATATGATGGAATACGGAGTGATTCTCAAAATCGTTTTTAACTATTGGAAATGGATTGTTGGATATGTTTAGTGTCGAATTTCTATCGAGTCAGAATACAAAAGTAAAAGATTTGACATTTGTGGGTCAGAGCACATATTCCTACTGTCCGTCATATTTGACTCGTTGGTTGAGAATTGCAAAGTACAAAACAAGTCAGGACATGGTCATCAAACTTATGCCTAAAACATATTCCTATATTTATGTTTTCCTACGTGCTTAGCATGTTTTTAATCTGTGGATTCTAGCGCCATCTTATAGAATAACTTTCTCAATGTATATTCTATATATCGTAATAAACCACCATGATCGTTAACAAATAACATCTGGTATTCTATTCCAAAAACTTATCGCCTTATTGATTTATGAATATATACAGTGTTGAATATTTAAGTATTTATGAAATTCATTTTCGAGTTACTAAATCGTTTATATAAGCCTACATTTTATATTAATAAAACAAACGAGACTGATTATAATAATATGAATATTAAAATTTTAGCAACTGTCCTATCACTGAGGATAAATTAATTAAATTTGGCATAAATCAATCAATTCGAAAAGTGCCACAGTGGCTGTTGACAGATTTTATTTAAAAGAAAAATAATATTTTACGGATTATAATACGAGCTTATTATGACGATTCCTATTTCGGGAGTCTTTAGGAATAATAAAAATTTAGACTTTCTCATAAGCTTATTATTATAATATTTATTTTGTTTTAATCATTTCTAAGTATGCAATCGTTTGATACTAAAATGAAAATGTAATCTTTAAAATCTTATAAACGCAATTTCGACAGTGACATATAATCAGCTCATTGTGCAGGACCTTTTACATTGCACGAATATTCGCATTCTCAATTTCCTTACAATCACCAATACTCGCAAAGCACAACACGACCGGAGAAAAAGCTAAGGCTTTACTCGTATAGAAGGACGGGAGGACCAACATATACCATTTCCAGGTTCCTGATTATTATTGGGACTATCGTGAAGGAAATATTTACATTAACACGGATAAATAGACGCATTGATCGGAAGGTACATTTATTATTAATAATTATGATAATCTAATGAACACTCAATTGATTATTTAATAAAAACTGAAGTTATATTCATGTAGTAATGCTTTTTAATCTAAATAATGTATTAACTAACATGACTTTGTATTTTTCAAATGTTGAAAAAGAGTAACTACTAAGTTTCTTTCCGGTTCTTCTCGGTAGAATTTACTTTTCGAACCGGTGGTAGCTTCACTTAATTGTAAAATGATGATTCAAAAGCGCTTGTAAAAGCCTACTTGAATAAAGTTTATTTTGATTTGATTTTGATTTGCTAGAATTATTTAAAACCAATATGATCTACTGACATTATTATCTGTTTGCGCAATCCCATTAAGGTTCAAAAATTATACATATGTGTAAAATAATCTCATAAACTATTTAATAACTAGTGTAGATTTCAAATTGTCTAAATATTAAAAAGACCTTAGCTTTTAAATATCAAAAGTCACACGAGTCGTACGCCTTGGAGAGCCGATCGTTGATCCAATTACATCGACGCGGCCCCGAAATGCATAATATATATAAATTGATAATTTATACGTCCCATATACCGATTCCGTTTGTATACCACGCCTATACGTGTTATATTAATAATTTACATGCAAATGTAGGCCAGCCTACATTCTTCATATGCGTTAAAACCGCTGATTAAACTGTTTTGTAGGCAATTGGACTGCTCGCGGGTATGGAATGACGCAAGCACTTGTTTCATGATCGTCAAAAAGCGACCATCGCAACAGTTCGGAATGACATTCCTTAGACATACAGACATTCTCCTTAGACACTCCTTAGCTACACAGGCATTCTCCTTAGAAACTCCTTAGATAGTGGATAATTTTCATATACTAGGGTCAGTTCATTAGTTATAATTCTACCAAAAACATTATTGAAAATTTGAAGAAGACATAATGTATATTATTTGGTAATTTGGATCATTTTATTTCCTCTTACTTCCAAATTCAACTCGTCAACTATAAGCAGCAACAAAAACAAAAAGAACATCTTCGACAAACAGAGGCGAAGAGGGCATTGATCTTGCTTTTTATTATTTTTTAATCATTCCCAGTTTTTTTAATTTGAAACATCTGCGAATTCATGCACATTAAAGGGCATGAACTTCCCTCTAAGATATTCAATTTTGCGATGGACTTACTCATCGGAATCTAAAAAGAATTTACTTCGCAGTCCATCAGTCGTATGATATAATGTATCGACATTATATCAATCCAATTCCCGTAGAAACCATTGCAACTTAATATAACCAGAGTTTCAATTCAACAACCCCCAATGAAACAAACAGGAGAAATGGTATGTACCGTCAGAGTAAGAAAACCTTCGTCAGTTTTCAAATTCATTCCTTTGCTAAGTCGTAAGCTCTTACCTACCGTACATTTTGAAACTAAAACACTAAACTGAAAACTGAATATAAAATTAAACTTACGTACTATGATAACTTGGTTCAAAATAGTGTAACAAGCTTTCAAAATACAGGATTATGTCTGTCAGTGTCATATACTCTCGATCGGTAAAGCAGATTATCGCTCATAGTGAACCCACGAGAATAGATCTTAAAGCGAAGAACCTTTTCTTAACCCGACTGTACGCTTACTCATAAATGCAAACTTTTAAGAAACTTTCATTTTTAATTCACTAAAATGTGAGGTTCATTATTCGTTCACTATCATGTTATTTATTTATTATGAATTTTATAAGATCGGTCGAAAAGACTCAAACGAGTTCAACGTCGTTCTATTGAGCATTCGTTTAAAAGTAAAAATAAAGTAAAGTAAAGCCTGTAAATTTCCCACTACTGGGCTAATGGCCTCCTCTCTCATTAAGGAGAGAGCTTGGAACATATTCCACTACGCTGTTCCAATGCGGGTTGGTGGAATGCACATGTATCAGAATTTCGATGAAACTAGACACATGCAGGTTTCCTCACGATGTTTTCCTTCACCGCCGAGCACGAGATAAATTTTATAATTTATCTCGTGCTCGGCGTAAACCACTATATATGTGTGTTTAATTTGTGTTTATACACAAATTAAACACACATATATAGTGGTGCTTGCCTGGGTTTGAACCCGAAATCATCGGTTAAGATGCACGAGTTCTAACCACTGGGCCATCTCGGCTCTCGAGCATTCGTTTACTTTCTTATAACTATACTCGTAACTCTAATTATTTGATACAATAGCAAACCTTAATATAATTAATTACATTAATCTATATTAATATTGTAATGTACAAGTAGCCGTGTCTGTCGTTCTTTCATGACTAAACCACTGAACCGAATTTGGTATGAAGCAAACTTGAGCTCCGAGAAAGGATACAGTCTACTTCTTTTGCCTCACATACGACAACAAGCACCCTAAAACGCGAGCAAAACCGCAGGCGAAAACTAGTCGGTTATCTTTGTTTCAACTTGAAACATTAAATATAGCGCCTTTGTAGATTATCTAGGATAAACTTATAAAATCAATATAAATAATCTTAACTACACTTAGCGTGTGTCTTAATCACACATTTTATGAAAGATATTATCATTATATACGTGAGTAATAAAATAATTTACACATAAATAATTTAATTAACGTGTTATTGCTGTTATAATATTAATTTAATAATAATATTTATATTAAAAATAAATTATGCGGCAAATCCTTTTAACAATTATAAAAATAGTAAATAATTTTCACAGATTCCTTTCTAAATTGAGTATCGGGCCGCTAAACGCCATTGAGACTCCAAGCATCATATTGATATTTTACTGTTTTATCTACCCCTGAATGGTAAATTACTGTTAAAAAGGAATTGTAAGTGTCAATGTCAATCATTAGGAAGGCGGGCCTTCAACTTTGTATATGCTAAATATTATTAGCATTACTTAATTAAGTAATATCAAAGTATCGTAACATAAATATAATGGCTAATGTAACACGTTTATGAGTGTCATAGGGAGACCAGACGAAAACATTTTATTGATATATAAATTAAACTTTATAGAAATTATATTTTATTAATATTCTACGACCTTTTATCAGTACAAGGTTGAAGATTGAGTGAGCGAGTCTGTTGATGGAACTTGGTACACGCCTCGAATCTGCTATCTCAGAAATATTATTTCATTTATTTAAAGTGTATTTTACAGTCGACACCTGGACTATACAATTTGTAGTATTTGTAGGATTATAGCGTTATTATGTCAGACATTATACACAATGTCTATAAAATATGACACATTATTTAATTAATGTAGATGTAAATTATAACTAAATTACTGTAAAACTCCAATAAATTAACGTTAAAAATGTTAACATTAGTTCAATCTCTGTACGAAATTTTACTAGTATTAGTGTCATTATTGCAAGCGAGCGTTTATCTACCTTTATACATAGATAATATGTATATAAAGATAGATATTTGTAAGTTCATTCAATTCACAATTCAATCGTGATGAAATTATGGTAAGTCGTCCAGTTATGGTCGTGCTCTAAAAATTATAACATTAATTTGTATTTTAATGTAATTATTAAGGAATGTAGATTTTAATTACACTCAAAGCCTTTCAAAGTCATACTCAGTAGGTAGATGCGGAAACATATTGACTACATTTTTTATTATTTATCATAACTTAGCCATAACAACTTGATACAAAGTCGGTTAATTCTACCGCATATTGCAATTAATAAAATAGAATAATTAAAAAAGATAAACTACCACAGTTGACATTTGGAATTATTTGTCAATTTCTACTTAAAATAATTTGAACTGTAATTTTATATGCGTCTGAGGTAACAAATTATAAAATACGTATTTTTAATGTTTACGATTTTTATGTATGGCAATACCTAAGCTCTTAAAATGAACGCAACACAACATTGTTGTGTATTTCAATTCATTTTTAAGATCGCAATCATTAAATTCTACTGATGTAATATTGAAGGCTAAATAAATTTAAAATATTTAGTTTTATATTTGTTTCAAACAATGTAACAAAAATTGCAGCTACTCGTAGTGTCAATGATAGTTTAACTCGACTCCAAATTCAACGCTCTGGTCATCATCCTAATATTATATTACTTTAGTAACAGTCTTGTATGCTGGCAACATTTTAATATTATAATTTTATTAACGCTGGTGTGTGAATAGGGCTGACAACATTGACACTTTAGACAGTGACATTAGTTTTTTATTTATTTTTATACTTGCCAGAATTGATAGATGATGAAACAGTGTTAGACTTTTTTTTTATTGTAATGATGTTTTATTTTATTTGATTGTTACTGTGCATTTAAATGTAATTTGTAGAAATATGTTGTGATTACTACGGAATGACTTTACTAAAATTTTACTAGACATTCTATGAGACCTGTATACTATATCTTCCAAAACATATACATATACATTCACATTTAAAGTCTAAAGAAATATAAGTCTTAGCTTTTATCGCCTTTCTTGGTTTCGTTCCCTTTTATTTTATTTAAGCTGTTATTATTACACTGTACTTTTAGTATTATTGTTAACCTTTTGTTACTTTATCATTAGTATATTATTAAATGTATGTTATATGTATATATTTATAAAGTTTATAAAGCAATAAAGTTTAAATAAATAAATAAAGACTTTTTTTAATCAAAAGTCGTATGTGGCAGCCCTACAAATAGTACACACGAATCTTAATATTACTTATCCACTATTAGTTTCGAAGTGTTTTAATCATCAAGAAACACTTCGTTCCGGATTAAACTAATTCGTGCACGGGCAGCCCTGCTTACTGTGGGTAGGCAACACGTTAAAATTTCATAATCATATAAAGGTATACTTAGTAGAGTTTATATATCTAACAAGTTTATAGATATACGTAATTATTAATAGTTTTATTATTAATAAACGCGAATTGTTTGTTATAAAAAGATTTTATAACTAATTTTTATTTGATTATCAAGGCATTTTGAAACATTTATGAGTTTGATAAACTTTTTTGTTTTCGAGACGGCCCAGTGGTTAGGACAAATGAATCTTAACGAAATAGTACCACTTCAAGTTTGGGCAAACAGTACTATTTGGTGCTTGGCGGTCATTAAATCGTAAGATACCTGCAATTATCAGATTAATTAAATCTGCCACGTTCAAATCAAATCAACATTGAAGGATATTGGTGGACTATACACATTAAAAGGAATCTTGTCATCAACAGGAGATATACAATTAGAGCAGTGGGATGTTTAAAAGCTGATAAGCTTTATTTTTAAGTTATCAATTAGAAGACCCCTTCATATTACTTATACTGATGACACGAGCCTTCCATGCGGTCACGATTTGTAGAGTAACTATTAATAAATTTCATTTTTATACATTAAGTCGTGAATGTAATTAATTCTATGTAAAGATGAAATTGAATATTTATTTTCAATATTTATTAATATATGATTATGACGTAGAGAAATATTTACATAATGAAAAAATATATGAACTTAATTTAATATCTAAAACTGCGACCGCACTGCAACGATTTCAACCTGCAACGCTGTACGCCATTACTCTTAATACTTTGACATTACTGATTAGTTAAAACACGTGAAGTTTTCATTAACTAGATGTCAGCTTGTCTTCAATGACGCGGCGAAAGTCAAATGCAATCTCTATGCGAAAAATATATATGTCACGCGGGTATAATTGACGACTTACATCTTTAAGGTCAGATAAATTTACATATTGAAATGTTAGCTTCAAACTCTGTGTAGACCTTTAAAGTATCATAATTCTTATAAAACCCTTATATATTTATTATTATGGTCCATATTTTCTTGGTTTCAAAATAATAATCTAGACTACACTAATATAGACTCATTGTATCAGCTGTCTTAAGTATAATATGTACCGGTTTTAAAGCGTGAATTTTAGGAGAGAGATTTTATGAAAGCTGGCGCATCCCATCGATGGTGTACGACTTGACCATTAACTCCGAGAATCAAAACGCGCCGCCATTCGGGTTTTCGTCACCCTGCACTCTGAATTAAGACGGGCTTCAATCAAAACTTTTACTTTTTAGATTTCAAATATGATTCAACAACAACAACAGCCTGTAAAGTAAAAAAAAGCCGAAACTATATATTTTTTATTATTCATTAACAGTCTGTTAGTTTCCTATTGCTGGGCTAAGGCCTCCTCTCCCTTTGAAGGGAAGGTTTGGATATTTCACTACGCTGTTCCGATGCGACTTGGTGAAACACTCATGTGGCAGCATTTCGATGAAATTTGACACATGTAGGTTTGATCACAATGATTTCCTTCACCGCCGCACTCTAGATGAATTATAAACACAAAATAAGGACATGAATATTCGGTGGTGCTTGCCTGGATTTGATCCCGTAATCATCGGATAAGATGCACACGTTCTGACCACTGGGCCATCTCGACTCAAAAGTGTTCAATTAAAGTAAATTGCGTTATTCTGTACGTTAACTGAAAATGTATCAAAACGACTATATAATATTTAAATGTTCCCATAAGTGGGTTTAACTTTAATTATAAGTTAAGGAAAGTCAGCGAAACCGTTCTACAATATATAAATTGTAACATGTATGCCTTAAGCAGTGCGTTTATCTCAATTTAGTTTATAATTGAGATTAGTTAGCAATTTACCTAAACGATATATCAGGATAGTGTGATTGATAAGGCAGTACCAGCTGCTCGGTCGATATAATTGCCTGGTCAATATTGATCGATTGTATATAGGTTGTTACAACACTATTTCCATATACTCGTGACAGCGACTTACGTAAACACTTTCAATTATAATTTAGCTTTTCCTGCTAAATTCAAGCTGTTTGGGTGCTATTTTTAGTAGATTTTTTTTTAAATTAATTGTTATTAATTGGTAATTTATTCATATGATATATTTTATAGGAATCAATTACGGAGGTGATTAATTATATTAAATTTTTGAGATTTCGAATGCAGATACGCATAGAAAGTAATGTAGTTACCAATTTAAGTTTTTAAGTAACGACTTTGAAATCTTCAAGGAAAGAGCGTACACCTTCTTTAAAGGCCGGCAACGCACCTGCAAGCCCCTCGGTGTTACAGATGTCCATGGGCGGTGGTATTAGATGAGCCTCCTGCTTGCTTGCTTTCTATAACATAAAAAAATCAGTCCGGTCAAATCAAAATATTCTTTATTACAGTAAGTTTAAGCACTTTTCAATCGTCTTGTTTCAGTGTTGTGTTCAATGACATCTATCGGTTTGGGAAGCATATTAACCGCCATTTTCATTCCACATTTTATGTTCATAATAAATCGATATTTATTAATTTTATGCACATATGTATATCCTACCTGGAAATTGACAAATACTTACAATACGATATTTTATTATTAATATAATCTTCTATTGAGTTTTCAGACATTTCTTTAAATGGCCGAGTTACAAATAATTGTTTAATCTTATTATAGAAACGAACACCGTGTACTAGGTAGGATGTGTCGCGAAATCGGAAACTAAGTGTTATTAGTTTACCTTTCCTCCTCGTGTCTGTACAACACTTGTCACTGTTTCTTTTGAAAAGATCTATATTAATGCGAATATAATCTAGAACGCGTGCATCATGATCGATGATTGCGGTTTCGAACCCAGGAAACCACTGATTATTGATGTGCTTAATTTGTGTTTAAAATTCATTTAGAAATCGGCGGTGAAGGAAAACATCGCAAGGAAACCTGCATGTGTCTAATTTCATAAAAATACTGCCACATGTGCATTCCACCAACCCGGATTGGAACAGCTTGGTAAAATGTGTTCCAAACCTTCTCCTCAAAGGGAGTGGAGGCCTTAGCCCAGCAGTGGGAAATTTATAGGCTGTTGTTTTTGTAATATATGTACTGTGAGCATATTGTGAAGCAACTATGACTCAAGCTCCAGTGTAAATCGGGCAGTTGTTTTTGCAGATTAAAAATATAACCCGTATTTTTGCAATATGTTACTTGCAATTGTTTTTTTTATTTCCTTCGACTAATATTTCATGTACACACACAACTAACGAGGTTAATTTGGTCAGCGACGTTTGAATGGTTTACTTTGATCGCTCCGGTTCTTAATTACTGTCTGTATGTGTGGGAACCAGTTTTTGTGTATGCTGTAATGTATATTTTGTTCAATTATTAATGATCATAACTATAAAGGAATCGGAAAATTGTTTGTACTTCCTTAATTAACAGTCTCGTAAACTTTAGGAGTAATACACTTCAACGTTAACGTTAGTGATTTAAAAGTTCTGGATTTGATCCGATCCACAATTTTTACGGTCTTAATAATTATATATATAACTTAACCAAAAACTGAAAATGTACTAAACCTGGGCAATTACTTTCTAAGGCATATATTGCTCCAGGTCGTCTTATTGGAAAGACACGTAGTAGTATATCATTTGACCCATAGATTTTCTCACGAAGTTCAAGAAAAATAAGTGATGTGTCTCTGGGTTTGTAACGAAGGTATCTTCGGTCAAAACTCGTGAATTTTATCCATTGGGCCATCTCGGTCATTGTAAGTGTATTGCGGACTCATTATAATATTAATACAATAAAATATACCAGAACACAATTGGTTTCATAAGATGTAACTTAGAAATTAATGAAAAGATTACTTAAGTAGTATTAATTAATTGGTGTTCTTACATTAATATCTTAGAATCTCTAGAATTAGCATATTCTAGACATTGCCGCTTAATTACAAAATTTAACATTCAAAATAAAGGAAGTAAATCTTATTAATGTTAAAACTGCGTAAGTCAATCAAAACGCCCAATAGTCTGAAAGATTTTTAAAAGGGATTCTCAAAATATATGATGAGATAATAATCTATTTTTA
Organism: Vanessa cardui; assembly: GCF_905220365.1. Lineage (NCBI taxonomy): Eukaryota > Metazoa > Arthropoda > Insecta > Lepidoptera > Nymphalidae > Vanessa > Vanessa cardui. The sequence continues at coordinate 364,946 of NC_061127.1, read as the reverse complement.
TTTTTTTATTGTTATTTTGTATACTCAAAGTATATTTTAATTTGTAACAAATTACTATATTTAAAATAATGTCTAGTGAATTTGTAGGGTAGCATATTATGTAGATCATACACAATATTAAAATGCACCTAATTCGCTCAAAATCAGTATCTTTTTCTCTTTCATTCACCGAAGTTATTATCGTTACTTTTAATGCGTTCATATATTATCGAAAAACGTATACTAAAAAAACATATACTTTTATAAAAATAAGTTGAAACGTTCAAGGGTTATCTTTATTTAGTACCAAATAAATACTAAGAGACATTACCGCCAAGTGCTAGCAGGCGTTGCGTAACAAAGATTTAACTCCTTAAGAGCTATGGGCTTGGCCGTCGGCTGTCGACGGAGTCTTGCAGGCGCGTCTCTTAAAAAATGTAATAAAGTGACACAATGACAGCTCCCAAATGACAGCTGACAGTTTTACTTTTTAATACTTCAAACAATGGCAATGACTTCAACATTGTATTGTGAAATGTTTTATACGAGGAAAGTAAAATGAGATAATCTCGTGTGACATTGTTTCATCTTTAGCTCCTGACTTGAATTTTTCGTAAGTATTCATAAGTATACAATTTCATTGTACTTTTTTTTATTTTTTTACCTAAGGTCTCAAGTTTGAACTTCGGTCAGAAGAATAATAGTTCCTATATGATAGGCAAAGTTCTTTTTCCTGAATCACACCCTATCCACAAGGGTCCATCTATCAAGGATTGCTTGCGATTAATGCATGCTTACTTGCGCAAATACTTCTCTTATGTAGGTAGGTTCTACACACTCCAGTCTAAGTTCATCTCCTGTACTAAGGAATACTTTTGGTAAACTTACACGGGGATAAAACTTAGTTAAGCTTCCATATGAGTCGAGATGGCCCAGCGGTTAGAACGCGTGCATCTTAACCGATGATTGCGGGTTCAAATCCAGGCAGGCACCACTGATTCATGTGCTTAATTTATCTTTATAATTCATCTCGTGCGGTGAAGGAAAACATCGTGAGGAAACCTGCATGTGACAAATTTCATAGAAATTCTGCCACATGTGTATTCCACCAACCCGCATTGGAACAGCGTGGTGGAATATGTTCCAAACCTTCTCCTCAAACGGCCTTTAGCCCAGCAGTGGGAATTTACAGGCTGTTGTTTTTGTTGTTGTTGTAGTAAGCTTCTCATGTTTGAACCCGCACATATATTTATGCTTAATGACTACATTCGTTTACATTTTGTTATGATCTAGCTTAATAGTTAAAAATAAGTAGGTAATAATTTGCTTAGTTTAAATGACCTGCCAACCGACATTTAGATTATAATTAATCTTACATATTAATGATGCTATGATATATTTTGTCGTGTAACTAATGGTTTCATTGACATTGGTTATTTGAGATCAGGATATGAATATTATGATTTGAAATATCATAAAATAACAAATATTCATATTTCATAAGAAAAATGCAACAAACATATATTATACAACATTCATTAGACAAATGAAGAGGGTTTCAGTGCTGGATTATCGCATTTGATAAATATTAAAAAAAAAGATTTAATGTTGCAAGCAACATTAATTTTGTAAGAATGTATTGGTCGATATAACTAAGTAAATATAAAATTAAACGCGGTTTGTTCACTTCACTCTTTAATTGAACGAAATAACGATAATTATTTCATATTTACTACATACTACTATATTTTTTTTATTTCCTATCGTCTGTGTCCAAGGCCTGACTCCACTATATCTAGGTCTGATAAATAAAAAGTACATGGGTTTTTATACCGAAGCCGACCAAATACTATAAATAATTTATGAAATACAATTAGGTAATGCGTAATGAGTTTACAAGTCTAAAAAGTTTTTAATGTTTTTCCAACTGATTTGTGGTTCGACTTAGACATCCTGTCCATATGTTATTAGGGCCATTAAAATAATCAATGTCTTGCCAGTACGTCACACTCAGGGTTGACACGGTAATTATTTTCTTTAATATTAATTAAAATTCTTGCAAAAAAAATATTCCAGAAATGAGTTCTTAATACATATATTTCCGATTATGTTTCATTACTTGGTGGTAGGCTTTGTGCAAACCCGCCTGGGTAATGTCAGACTCGATAAGAATATATTACTGTATATTAAATATGATTAGAATTATCATTATCTATATATCTATTTTATATAACAGACGAGAGTATCTGTTGCTTAGTTTATTAAACATGATAATGTTATATTTTTAATCTGGCACCATAAACATTGACAGATACTCATCATGGCGGGAAAATTGACTCTCGAATATATATTTTAACTATGTATCCTATTTGTCCGTTCGATAACCTATTTCAGAAAAAAAAAACAAAATGGAAATACTTTTTTTTATTTTTGCAAATATTATTCATTCTCTCTATGAAAGCTTGCACCGTTACATCAATATAAACATTTTTATTGCACAATATTTTGTTGTCGTTGTTTTATAATTAATTTTAATATTATTCCGAGAGATCTGATTTATACAATGTATTTTATAACTTAAATCCGTTGGCCTTTGCGACAGAAATAACGTCCACGATTGGTGTTTTCAATAATTTCATATAAGGATATATTTATAGTTTATTAAATGTATAAATTATACGCGATATTTTATCTTGCATGGGGATTGCAATATAAATACAATTTGTTTACTTTTGTTTTAAAATATATGTACATCTTAAAATTACAAACGTACATATAGTAACAGGCTGTTAATAAAAGAGGGACTGTTGATGTAAGGCCCCCACTATCTTTGAGACGTAGAAACTTAGATAGCCCTAGCCTCTAGTACAGTACAATAATCTTCTTTTCTCAATCTCCTTATCTGTACCTAAATATAATATCTTGAGTTAGAATTTTTCAATGAGAAATTCTTTTATTATAAATTTATTTATGCATTATCTAAGTTTGTAGCGGAAAGTTTCCGACTCCGTAAATTTACCTTTTAAAATTCTGTATTCGTGTTTATCTTTGCTAGTTCATAAACTTAAACGAAAAAGAAATATTAAAACATTAGGTATACTCATCATAATGTAATATAACAGTATATAGTATATAGTATAACACCGGAAAAAAATTGATGAAAAATTTGTAATCTATGAGTTATTTTTTCTCGAATTTACGTGCCGAGTCGGTGGTAGCTTTACATTAAATATGATCCTGTGAAAGTACTGATTTATAAGTGCCAACTTTTAAGCTAAAGTTATGTAATTAAAATTAAGTAAATAATTAAATCTGAGTGAATCTCAATTCTTTTGTACGAATATTCGGACTATCCGATCAAGTCGTACGCGTTCGATATGTGTAATTATATTTTTCGTACTTATGTAATTATAAAACCTGGCAGCCCTGTACTTGTCCGATGTGATCCTAATCGGGGACTGGAAGCAGGTCACATGTAATGAAGAGTTGAGGAGACCAAATGTTTAAATGCTCATTTTCAGTGGCGATTAGTTAAAGTGAATACATTATTCATAAGCTAACGTTGGTAAATAAAGATCTTTACTTAAAAATAGTACGCCCAAACGTATTTTATCTTGCAGTGTGTGTATTTGTTAGTTTATTTTGATAAATGTTTTATATAACTAAATAGTGCATGTTATTTTGGTAAATCCGTACAGAGTTTCTTGTGCGTGAAACTAAACAGGATCAGTAACCCAAAGAGTAGGTAGAGTAAAGTAACAGCCTGTTGGCTTGGAACATATTCCACCACGCTGTTCCAATGCGGGTTGATGGAATTAGACGCATGCAGGTTTCCTCACGATGTTTTCCTTCACCGACTAGCACGAGATTCATTATAAACACAAATTAAGCACATCTATATATAGTGGTGCTTGCCTGGGTTTGAACCCGCAATCATCGGTTAAGATGCACGCGATCTAACCACTGGGCCATCTCAGCTCTACCCAAAGAGTACTCTATTTAATGGATACTAAATCCATATTAGAGCCAAATTCGTGATAAAACCTTTTGTAAATTCCTTTATGGACATAAATTACTATACCAGCACTAAACTTACAAATCTGTTATATCTAATAAGAAAATTTACAAAGGCAAACTTATCTCAAAAAGAGATCTATTACTTATTTATTAATAATATAATACAAACTATTATTTCATAAATTTATGATTCTTTCTTTCTTTGTGGTCAGCTCTAAAACAGGCCGTTTTGTTTTTTATTCCAACCTAACATATAATCACAATCAATAAAATCAAGACATACGTTTAAAATGATCGCATGATAGTGAGCGGTCACCATAGCATACAGACTTTCTTACATTACCAATGCAGATGTTATGTCCCTTGTGTTTGTTGTTACACAAGCTTATTCATCTTTCAAACCAGAACGAAACAATACTTAATATTGCTCTTGGGCGTAGAATATCTGATGAGTGGGTAGTACCTTTACATACGAGCTTGTATAAAGCCCTATCAGCAAATAAATAATGACAATTTAAAAATAGACATACCCAAATTGTACGCCTCAGATTTTATTAAACAAAATCCAGATGGAACATTATGATTTATAATAATACGTTTGTTGATACGTAAACAGCATTCTTCGATTTTGTTTTTAATTTATAATATGAATTTAATTTAAATAACATACAAGCATATTAATAATTAGTATGGCTAAGCGGATATATTTTTCTCTCAAGCCTTATTTTGAATCGTGCAAAATGGGACGAGTTAATTATAATTTGACGTATGCATTACACGATAAGTAGCGTAAGGTCGTGTAGTTTCGATGGCCAAATGATTATTAAAAGCAATCACTACTTAGCGAAAATTATTAATATATTTTTGATAAAGGCTACGTACGAGTATATGCGAGTACGAGTAGTTCGAGTATCGCTTTCTAGATAGAATTTATAAGTGACATAGGTTCGTATTTGAACAACATACATATATGCCGATCGAGTTTTACAAGAGCTATACCTTAGATAAGCTCGAAACTATTACGGCGTCGGAAAACCTTACGAAGAACACTACATTTGAAGAAATATCTGCGTATTGTTTGCCTGCCTGGGTTTTTTTGTCAAAAAATTCGGTCTAAAATTGTGGAAGGCGGTATTGTGTACAAACCCGAAAAGCAACGTAAACTTGTTGGTCCTGCACATAAATTATTACCGTCGTGTTAGATTTTCTGCCTGCCGATCATACAAGTGGTCTGGATGCTATCAGCTGCATATTACACACGCACCTTTCCGGTATCGCCTGTAAATTTCCCTCTGATGAAATAGGGACTCCTGTCCCTTTGAGGAGTAGGTTTGGAGCTTATTCCACAACGCTACTCCAATGCGGGTTGCTGGATACGCACCTGCATGTGGCTGAATTTCGTTGAAATTAGTCACATGCAGGTTTCCTCACGATGTTTTCCTTCACCGCCAAGCACGAGACGAATTATATAAGCAAATTAATTTCATGAAAATTCAGCGTTACTTGACCGAATTTGAACGCACATTCATTGGTTAAGATGCATGCGTTCTAATCACTGGGCCAACTGGGCTCATACATTTACGTACCTTTACCAGCTTCTTACTTAAAATTGATCAAATAATATCTAAGAAATAGATTCACAGTCATAATCTATGTACAAACGTATCACCAAAAAAAAAACATAATAAAAAATAGAGTCGTATATAAAAATATATTATTTTATTGTAATTTTATTAATGTTATTAATTAACACTCGATAAGATCTAAAGATAAGATAGATATAGATTTTACGATATTATGCATATACTTTATTAGACAAATTGATGACCAGAACCAGAATACAGATAAACGTGTACAATTATATGTAAATAAAATAGAACATTTTGCGTTCAACAACGAAAACAAAAAAAGTAAAACAATACAAAAAGTGTTTCTGCTTTTGCTATGTATTATGTATCTGTTTAAGAGCAGACACAACGAAATAAGTCAAAGCATTTGATACTAATTAAATGACAACGTATAAAATTGTTATTAAAAAACCTGTGTGAATGAAAATATTTACAAAAAAATAGTTAATGTAATATTATTTAAAATCTTATGTACTAGAAAGAGAAGGAGAATTTTATGTTTACGGTAGAATACGATCGCGAAACGATTAACGACAGTTTATAATTATAACATTTAAACACTAATCGAAATAGTATACTTGTAATTCACTAGTGAAAAACGAAATGAGTTGTTACGGAATAACACTGCAGGTACTTTTAACAGAAGCGTATCTTTATAATATATTGGTATAGGTTTATTTTAGTTACCTTAATTGTAATAGCTGAGTTCAATGCATAATATTATGTGCACGCAATAATCTTCTATTTATCCCCAGCTGGTTACAAAGTACTGTGACTGGTTAGCGGATAAAGATTTTAAATGATCAGACCCGACCTTGTTACGAATTAAAGAGTTAAATCAGTGTCGTATATTACGTTACAATATTATGTATGGATTATGCAATTCATTATAACATTCACACGAAACTTACGACCGGTTAGGCTCCGATAACATTTAAATGGTTGGACATTTTTAGTGACACATTTTTGTATTGAAAATATCGTTCGAATTTCAAAGGGAGCGTTCAAAATAATGGAAGTGTATAATTTAAATAAATGACGCTCATATGCTTTACAATATTTCGATATACGTGATCATATGCACATAGAAATGACGCGATCGATGCTAATTCTTCGAAACGGACGCATGATAACATTATCATTAAATTAGTGAAAGCATTAAATTAGTGTAAAATTCGAAATTGTTGAGTTAAGAGCTAATAAATTGAGAACATAAGATCTTAAGCGCCGCGAGAGATAATCAATATTCTTGAAGTTTGTTTATATTCATTATTTATAACATTGGAATAAAACTGATTTCAAAAACTCGTAAAGATGTCTCAGTAACGTATAAAGTTCGGACTTTGCGAAAGATCAAGTGACAGTTTCCTAACACACGTTGCGTTAGGAATAGCGTTAATCAATAATAAACGAGGCAATGTTAATCATTTAAATAGTATCAAGGCTAATGAGGCGATATATTAGGCCTTTAGGTAAAATGGTGCTGGAATTCCAAGGATTTCCCGTTGAAATTCCTATTCAAATTATGATTATTATATAATTTGGAATGTTACCAAAAATATGGAGTTTTTGGCGGTTCTTTTCAAAGTTCGGTAGACTAATCCAGACCGATGGTACCTTTCACAACTTCAAATCGAGTTACATCTTGTAACATAAGGGTGCTTCATTTATGCAGATGTTAGGCCGTAGCCTACTTGAATTAAGTATATTTATATTTCCGTTTAAGTAAAACAGGTAGCAACAGATACGTGTAAAATAAAAAGTGCTCGTATGTGTCATTTCATTGATTAAACAATATTCTTATACTTGTGTAAGTAATTCTCTTTCTTCTTTTACAGAAACTCGAAGACCTACTCAAGTCTAAACATGTCCAGGGATTGGAAATCTACGATGCTCACGTTAGCTTCAACAAATCTAAAGTTTTGGAGACTGTTGATGCTGCCAGATCCGCTATCAGCTCTTCTGGTGGGGGACCATTATTCTTGGCTTTACCAGCACACCCGGAACTACTGGCGAAGTACTACGATCTCAGAGTTCTTATGAAGAAAGTTGATTTGATGATGGTTCAAACCCACACCTTGGGTCTGGTGAAGAAGATGACTTACCATCCCAGTCGATTGAGTGGGTTATGGGACATGATGAATACCGTGAGTATTATTACACTAAGATTAATTTGGTATAATTAAAGTAGAGTCAACAAGAAAACTGCAACTTAATTTTTTATTTATGCATTTGAATGATAAGGTTAATTCGTTATGCAAATTCTACAAAATTTGTTAAATACCTATACGAAAGCGCTTAATATAGGAGGTTATGTCAATACAAACTCCGACTAGAAGAAACAGTCTTAAAATATTCAGACTGTCAGTCGGAAATATTCCGTATTTTGTTTTAAATGCTTGGTAAAGTTTTCTTATTGCATTGGTCGAATTTTAAATAAGTTAGAAAGACGTGATTTACGTTTTCCTTATGCCTTAAAAGTAAACTTAACTCTTAACTATTTTTGTCTAGTTCACTCTCGTTACGGCTCCGTTTAAAGATACATTTTATTTAAAGGTAGTTCTAACGTTGTTGCTATATGCCTCACTTCGTTAAATTCCGAGGCACAATGTTTTCAAGAAGTGTTTTAAGGATTCCTTAAAAAGTTTGTTCTTTATGTTATAATTACAATATTTGTGTCATTTGCAGCTTCTTGCCTAAAACTAATATAGGTACTCGTTAGAGTGCAGGCGCATGCTTCAAATTAGATGAATTTTATTCTTTTTATTTATATACATTTATATTATGCTTCAAAGTTACACCATAATCTATAATTTCTATTTCACTCACGATCTCGTGTATGGGCGAGTCATATAAAACTAGTGCGAAGGTAAACTAGTGTTACGAGAAAAATCCTGCGAGATTCTATTAACTTTCGTCTGTTCCAATTTCGTCTTTATTACGAACACAATAAGGAACAATTCACAGATCCTCCAAACCCGCTCATAGTTCTTACATTTTTGTACAACTAGGCCAAGCAACTGATGCATCTTTTATTTAAAGATTTAAGTGTCGTCAAGTGCTAATCTAATCTAGATAATATCTCGACCTTAGTCATCTTTCGACTACAAAGCGGCCTGAGTTATCTAAACCATTCCATAATATACTGAATCGCCTTCGCCTAGATGCTTAATTCTATGCAAATCGTGCAAAAGCATGAAGATGAATGGAATATTGCTCGCATAAAATATGTAGGCGCTTGACATGTTATTATAACAAGGTTATAAAAATGTTTAAATGAAATAATTTGACGTATAATGAGTCATCCCTCCATCCGGCTCCGGCTGCGAATGTCCAATAATTAATTGTTACAAATTTATAGTCGTATTAGCGTTGGGACAGGATATTCAATGACGATTATTTACTTAGGAATGCAGATGTTTTAGAAAATATATGTAATGTGTATACTAGGAATGTTTTTGTTCGTATTTTCCTTCATTGGATTAATTTAAATGTTTCTGGTTCCTCGGTTGTTATTGGATTAGATAATTGATAAATAACGACCTTATTTTTGTTACTAGTATCGGTTAAGACAGGTGCGTTGAAACATATTTTTTTATTAGTGAATTCGTTTTCCAGGATTCAGTAGTGGATCTCGTAGTCGGTTTGGGAGTACCGGCTTCTAAAGTAGTGATCAGCTTACCAGCAACCGCTAGACAATTTACACTTGTCAACGAGACCCTCAGTACTCCTGGAAGCCCCACCCAAGATGATGATCCCAAAGAAATCGATCAAGCTGAACTCTGCAGACAATTGCGAAAAGGAAGGTGGACCTTGGAGAGAGATCAGGATCTATCAGCGCCTTACGCTTTTAAGTGAGTGATTATCATTATACATTTCATTATGTAATTATTGTTAAGGGGCATTAGTAAAATTGGTGATAAATAAAGTTTTGCTTGAAAATTATTTTAAAACGATTATATTTTCATGTACATGTGGCGTATTATTGTAATTTATTTTATCTATTTTATAGTTGTCTCAAGAGAGTAGAGACGTCTCTATTGGTATTGACAATTACTTAAAGAAATATTTAATTAAAGTAACATTTGACAATATATTTTTTAATTAATAGTATAAAGTGAAACCCACCTTGCTTCAAACTCTATGTAGAGATTTTAATCATCTCAACCTCTGATTAACATTTAAATCTTCGATGCATTCGTTGATATGAGCTCACAAATTTTATTAGCAAACGTGTGTTAATTATGTTGTGCGAATTATATTTGCATAAAACATTTAAAGTTAATATGTAGCTGAGAGTAATTTATTTCATCGCTTCGAGCATGTTATTTCTATTCAGATGCCCCATATATTGTAATAGGACATGGTATATTAATTTATCAAATGCTTAATTTTATTAAATTGCATTTTTATTTCCAGGGACAAAACCTGGATATCATTCGAAGACGCGTCCTCAGTGGATGTTAAAGGCAAATACGCGCGAGTCCGAGGGTTAGCAGGTTTAGCGCTGTTCAAGTCTGACCGCGACTCCGAGACTCCCTGTGGCCCCACTCTGAGGTCTGCGCTAACGAAAGTACTGAACCAGCAGAGCCGAGCGCCCAGAGCTGCTGTTCTGAGGTAAAAAACATATTAAACATTATGTGCTTTCACGACAATACTACTAGTTTCCCGCGGCTTTACTCGCGTTTAAGGGTTTTGGTTGCCACATGACAGGCAAAAGTTATCTCTTTTCTTGGATTTCAAGTTTGCTTCGTACCAAATTTCATCAAATTCGGTTCAGCGGCTTGGTCGTGAAAGAGCGACAGACAGACAGAGTTACTTTCAAATTTATAATATTAGTATAGATGTTTGTTTTAGTTTGAACCGTAAAATCGAAGTAAATATATAAGTATATTTAACTAACTGTAAAAGTATAACTAACGTCGAACATTTTTTTTTAATTAAATAAGGATACGTTTAAACTTATATTCATTAACATTGGTCACATTTAACAGGTCACTGGAGAACGAGATCCTATCAGGACCAGACCATATCCGCGCGTTGGATGCCCTGCAAGTCTCTCCGTACCGAATCACTCAAGTTGTCGACTCCGATGGCGTCATACACTCGATCAGAGAGGTAACTTCATATTTGTTTAAAACATTTAAGTTTTCAGTCAGCAAGAATACGTAGATATAATTATAGTATCTGGTAGTTCGCTTGAGCCGAGATGGCCTTATTTTGTGTTTATTATTCATCTCGTGCTCGGTGGTGAATGAAAACATCGTGAGGAAACCTGCATGTGTCTAATTTCATAGAAGTTCTGCCACATGTGCATTCCACCAACCCGCATTGGAACAGCGTGGTGGAATATGTTCCAAAACCCTCTCCTTAATGGAAGAGGAGGCCTTATCTCAGCAGTGGTAATAAGGTCGGGTAAACACAAAGTATTATGCGTTTAATTTGAGTTGATAATTGAATTTAGCTCTTTTACACTTTTTTACATGATGGAAAACAACATTATGCAAGAAAACAAGACAGCTGAGACTAAACTCTACCATATGTGTTACTAGCATTGCAACCAGATTGCAGCATCGTGGTGTGATCATTGTCCTTTATATTTTATGATGTATTACGATTTGCCACTTTTTGGAATATTTTTTCAATATCGATAAATAATAATTGTATGTTATTTTATGAATTTTAGGACACGAGGACGGAATTCTCCTGCACGCGTCAAGGATATTTCGTCCATCCTCGTTCCTGCGCCAGATTCTATCGTTGCGTCAAATTCGACCAGCTTTCGCCGGAATACACCGTATGTTTTCTACCATTTATTTATGTAACTCGATAAGACCTAAACAGTTATACATACATACATATGTAAGTTTCAGACTTTTTACAACTGTTTTGAATTTTCAAAGTGTTTGGTTGTCATCAATGATTTGACATTCAAAAGAAATTGTCATTGCATAACTTAAAATCCTTGTATCAAAATCTAGCGGCAAAACCTTTTTATTTAGAAGAATTTTTTTAGAAAATCTGTTTTTAAAAACGTTTGCTTCAGACAGGTATACTAATGTTATAAACGATGAAATGAGGAAATGTGGTGGTCACGTAGGTGTTCGAGTTCGATTGCCCCGCGGGGCTGGCGTTCGACTCCCGCTACGAGGTGTGCGTGTGGCCCGGCAGCTTGCCGCACTCGCAGGCGTGCCCCGGCTCCTCCGAGATCGCGCCCGTGCCCCACTCGCGATTCCAGTGCCCCGACCACGAAGGTACGTCTACTTCATGTATTCTATTTCTTCCTTTAACTTATTGCGAGATCAAGTTTATGTAACAGTAACATTTTATGAAGAACTTCATTTAGCGAATAATTTAATGGGTTAAACAATAAGTACCTATATCTTCATGTTTAAGTAAAGCTAATGTATATTAGCTTTACTTAAACATGAAGATTATTTTTTCCGTTTCCGGCGTTATAAACAACAGACGTGTTAAACATCACTTGTGAAAATAATATCCCAAAACAGTGTTCAAACCATCGGTAATAACATCACTTTAGATCATCCACTAAGATTAAGCGGCGGAAAGTGCTGTAAAACAGAAATCACGCACGATTAAATGCTGTGAAGTGATTGTTTTGTTGATAAAATATCATATAAATTAACTGACAAAGCTACCAGAGTGAAGTTAGTGCAAAACATTGACATTTGACAATTGTACCAACCTCAAAAACCAAATCTGTCAGCAGAGGTGTTGCCATATAAAGATTTCAATTTCCACTATCCTAATAACACTAGCGCGCCAGATTCAAATTCGTTGGAAATTAAGAATCAAAAAATGAATGCACAAATGCAAACATTATTAGAAAAAATTCAAGAACAAATGGAGAAGCAAACAATATCTATCACTGAAGCTGTTACTCGTAATATTATGCAGCAAATCGGCGAAAATTTCAAAAAATTAGATGAGCAAAACCAACAACTACGTGTCGAAGTCTCGGAACTAAAAGAGAAAATTAAAGGATTAGAGGCACAGAAAAAGAAAAACAATTTAATTTTCTTTGGCATAGAAGAAGGGAGTGAACAAGACTCAAATATCATCCAATTTATGAAAGAAAAAATTAATACCCATCTATCAATAAACATTCAAGAGCTCGAAATCGACAAAGCTCATCGAATTGGCAGCAAGAAAAGTACCGGAAGCAGACCTATACTTATCTCTTTCACAACAAACTGGAGAAAAAATATAATTTTTAAAGAAAGAAATAAATTTCCTCCAGGAATATATGTAAAAGAAGACTTCACGAAACAAATGTTGGAGATAAGAAAATCTTTGCAACCTAAACTAGAAGAAGAAAGAAACAAAGGCAACATCGCTTACATTCGAGGTGACAAAGTAATTGTACGAAAACCAAATGAGTTAGGCCGTGAAAAAAGAAAGAGAGAACCGTCTTTTTCCCCCATGGGGAACATGGGGTCCAACTCAGAGAATCATCCACCACCAGCAATTAATTCCAAGAAAATTGCTGCAAAGAACGCGTTTGAACTTATGTCTCGCCCCAGAAGCGGCTCGTTCCCGCAGACATTATCTGAGTCTTCAAAAAACTAACAGAAGCCATCAAAAACCGTAACTTAACCATAAAAAACACAACACTTTCAAGGGAATCTAAATTAACAGCAACCGGAAACACAAGAATAGTAAAACTTATATCACCAAAAACCAAATGTCTCCCAACACGGCTGGTCCCCGCGGGAGTACTAGACCATACCCCTCCAACAAAAAATCGTACAGTAATCAGAATTGCAACACTTAACACCAGAACTCTGAGATCGGAAGAAAGCTTAATGGAACTAGAAAAATCACTGGTAAAGATAAAGTATGACATTTTAGGGTTATGCGAAATGAGAAGGCTAGACGAGAAGATAGAGGAACGCGAGAGCCATATATTGTTTCAAAAAGGAATTATCGCAGGCCAGAAAGGAGTCGGTTTCCTTATTAAAAAATCCCTTAAAGATAACATACTGGAACTAATTGGCATTTCGGACAGGTTGGCAGTACTTAACATTAAACTGCCTGGATATAAGAATCTATGGACAATTATTCAAGTCTATGCCCCAACCGAAAAAACCGCAAAACAAGACATTGAGGATTTTTACTACAAGCTATCAGACATAACAAGTAAATACAATCGTAACAATCTCATTGTTATGGGCGACTTTAACGCACAAATCGGCACTAGAGAAGCAGGGGAAGAACATGTACTTGGAAAATTTAGCTATGGAGTGAGGAGTGCTAATGGACACCGACTAATGGATTTTTTACAACAAAATAACTTAGCACTGCTCAATTCAATGTACAGGAACAAGGAAAAAAGCAAATGGACCTGGATATCCCCGGACGGAAAAAACGAAAACGAAATTGATTTTATAATTACTAACAAAGTCAAACACTTTAATGACACTCATGTCATACAGAATCTAAACTTTAATACTGATCATCGTATGGTGCGCAGCTGCCTTAGGATACAACCCACTAAAAACTCGAGAAAGACTATAACCAACGCTAAAACTTTGCCACCAGAAGAGTATGCTAAAATGATTAACCCATCCGATATCGAACTGCTTCTTGAAATTGTAAACTCGGACGCGAGTGTCCGCGAAAAATATGATCACCTAGAGCAAAAATTGACTGAACTGAAGAAAACAAATATGAGCAAAAACAACAATAAATTCAGTGACAGAACATTAACGCTCCTAGAAGAAAGACAAAAACTATTATTAAATAAAAAAAAAGACAGGAAAAATATAGCTCGACTTAGTAAACAAATACGGGAAAGTATGAGAAAAGATAGGAAACTAATGAGAACAAAAAAACTAGAAGACTCAATTAAAAAAACTGGCGGTACAAAAAAGGCTTTAAGAGAGCTAAGAGACCAGGGAAAAGAGTGGATTTCTAAGATGAAAAGCAATAAATCAGGCATTGAGACAAAACGAAAAGAAATAAAGAAAATAGCTACGGAATACTTCAGCAATCTTTACTCGAAGATGGATAAAAACCAAGAATCAGAAATCGACATTGGGATAAGAAATGAAAACAATGACATACCACCCCTTCTTCAGGCAGAAATACAGAAAGCCATTTACTCCCAGAGGACAGAAAAATCGCCAGGACCTGACAACATACCTAACGAACTTATAAGAGGCGCTGTCGAAATATTGAGCCCGATACTAACAAGTCTTTTCAATAATATTTTAAATACAGGTACAATTCCAGACCAGTGGGGTAAATCTAACATTATTCTTCTACACAAGAAAGGACCTAAGGAAGACATTAATAATTACAGGCCAATAAGCTTGATATCAAACATCTACAAAGTTTTCGCAAAAGTCATATTAGCAAGAATTGCTCAACAATTAGATGAGAATCAGTCTATAGAGCAGGCTGGATTTAGAAGAAATTATAGTACAATCGACCATATTCATACCATCAAGCAAATATTAGAAAAAAGCAACGAATACCAGAAGCCGGTGTATATGATCTTCATAGACTACTCTAAGGCATTTGACAGCTTAAATCACAACTACATCTGGTCAACCCTTAAACAGCAAGGAGTGCACAGCAGTTATATACATATTATTAAAAACATCTATAATATAAGCGAAGGCTGCATAAAACTTGAAACGACTGGAGATCCTTTCCCCATAAACAGAGGCGTCAGACAAGGAGACCCACTATCACCTTACTTGTTTACAGCAGTGTTGGAGAATATCTTCAGAAGTCTAGACTGGGATGAGTACGGGCTCAACATCAACGGCTGCCGTCTTAACCATTTGAGATTTGCAGATGATCTTATCTTGCTTGAAGAAGACCCAAGCAGAATTCAAACAATGCTACATTCTCTGGCTAAAAAGAGCAAAGATGTTGGGCTTCAAATTAATAAAACTAAAACAAAATTAATGACCAACTCAACAGAGATCGACATAGAACTAGACGGAAAAAAGCTTGAGTATGTAAAAGAGTATGTGTACTTGGGTCAGATAATTGCTCCAACAGACCAAATGTCAAGGGAAATAAACAAGAGGATTGCAAGTGGATGGCGAAAATACTGGTCGCTAAAGGAAATAATGAAAAGCGAAGAACTAAGTATGACCATAAAAAGAAAAGCTTTTAATACCTGTATCCTCCCCTGTATTACATACGGATGTGAGACCTGGTCCCTCACTCAGAACCACAGAGAAAAACTAGCCAAATGTCAACGGGCAATGGAGAGAAGTATGTTAAAAATAAGACTAAATGACAGAATTACCTCAGCAGAAGTAAGGAACAAAACCAAAGTCACCGATATAGTTACCCGAACGGACCGATTGAAATGGCGTTGGACAGGTCACATGCTACGCTGCAAGACAGAAAAATGGAGCAAGCAGGTAACACTCTGGTACCCAAGAGATGGAAGTAGACATCGGGGACGTCCAACAAGAAGATGGGAAGACGATTTTCGCTTTGCCTTGGGACCTTACTGGACCAGAGTAGCGACAGACAGAGTACAATGGAAGCAGTTGGAGGAGGCCTATGTCAAAAGACACACCGAACTGAGGGACATTTTATAACAAGAACACAACTATATACATACAAATAACTTAATTGTTCGGAATAAAGGGCTATAAAAAAAAAAAAAAAAAAAAAAAAAAAAATGTATATTAGGCTTTTTTTTTTAAACAAACTGTAGATAAAATATATTTATTTTTTGCGTGATATATGTATTAACATTTAAGTAAGACTGAAAATGTATCCCTGTTGGGCTAAGGCCTCCACTTCCCTTTAAGGGAATGGAGCTTATTGCATACTGTTCTAATGTGGAGATTAGTTATTCTTTACGTGTACAAGAAATAAGATTCGTGCAAGTTTCCTCACACTATTTTCCTTTACCATCAAGCACTAAATGAGTTATAAACACAAATTAAGCGTATTCATATTAAGAATTGAATATTAACTAATTTTCGTTTTGTAATTTTCAGGATACTACGCAGATCCAGAGAATTGTCGTTGGTTCTTTGCGTGTCTGGACCACGGCAAGGCGCCATTAACAGCTTATGAGTTCCGCTGTCCCTTCGGTCTCGGCTTCGATGCGGCGCGCCTGAAGTGCGACTGGCCGTGGCTGGTGCCCGGCTGCGGGAACATCGCCAGATACGAGGCGGAGGCGTTCGGGTTCTCTGCTGGAGCTCTCTCTGGTAATTTCGTTAATGTATTTATCCCGTAATTAATGCCCCAGAAAATATGAAATACTGTTTTTATTAAGATCTGTATGAGAGAGGAGCTGGATGCGAGTAGCCGCAGAAAGACTACAGTGGCGTGTATTTGGAGAGTTCTAAGTCCGGCAGTGGAAAAACATGGGCTGCTGATGATGATGATGATGAATGAAAGTTTCCTACTCAGAATAAAAGCTTAGGCAACTGTCCCGCTAAATAACACATATTCAAAAATAATTGATATAATTTAAAGATTGCTCAAAAATATTATTAAGATCTAATTGAGTCTTTAAACTTATTTTCTCTATATATTTACATTTATATTTATGTAATATGCTAGACATTTTGATAGTAGGTTCTTTATATATTTGTGTATAACTTCGAAGATTGCTATTTTTATTTAAACGAAATTACTGATAGTTTTTTTTTTCTTACAGGCGCAACCGGATTCCAGGGAAAAACCGCTGACTCAGTCAACATAGCTGCTCACCAAAGTTTGGTATCTGGAGCGTCTTTAGATAATCTCGTGGGGATTCAAACCGGATATCTTAGTAAAGATGATATCCTCGATGGCAACTATATCGCTTCCCAAGAGCTCTCTAATTTAGGATTCGCTGGACCAGGAACTTATCAAATAGATGATTTAGCTTTAGGAGGACAAGGAGAATCAAGTGGTATTTCTTACAACATTGTAGCCGCTGATAATGTTAACAAAGGTTTAGTGCAAACTACAAACTACAATGATAATGATAAATACAGTAGCGGATCGTTAATTCTTGATGATTATAGATTGCCTAGCAACAAGGCCAGCGCTTCAGGAACATACAACTCAGCACAAAGATTAAGCGCAGGAGCGGCTCAAACATCTTCACGATTTAATTCGGGAAAATATAGAGGCAATAATGCGTATCCTGGCGCACCTCCAACGTACGACAACGGAAAATACAACAGAGGATATTACCGTAAAGATACATCTGGTTTCTATGTCCACAATCCTGCTGGAGATCGCGCTAAGCCTTATGAACACATTGATGTACCTCCAGTTCCCTACGGACACGTTGATTCCAAATATAAACAAACTAGCGAATACGATGTTGGAGGTTATAAAGGAACTAACGACGCGGGATCTTATAGCCAAGATGGTAGTGCATCCCATGGGTACGAATATCCAAAGCCTGCTATTCAGTTCAATGAGGGGCCTGCAGTAAGTCAAAATCTCTACAGCACTAAAGGTCAACTAGGAGCATATACAAGTGGATCTACCGTTACTACTGGTACTGCTTCTACTACTTACCACGGCAGTTACAGCAACGGAGATGCTGGAAAATACACAAATGATGAAGCATATAACGGTGACTCACATACTCTAACAGCAGGAGCAGTTAATGTTGAACTAGTTGGAAAAACTTCTTTGGTTGATGTAGATTATGCAAACCAAGGTAACTATCAAGGTCAATCGTTTAGCCACGAAGTTATCCATCAAGGTTATACAGCAGCTGTTCCTCAGGTCTCTATAACCCACGTTGGCACCGATAGTCAAAATCTTGACGGTTACAACTTGGGAACTACACCGACTTCATCTGGAGTTCCAACAACTGCTACACCTCTGCCGGTTACTTATAAAACAACATACGTACCAGAAGTCCCTAAAACTAGTATAAAACAAGTTTTTGGTTACACTCAACCTGCTGTCACGTTCGTTCAACCAACAGTTGTTCCGATCAAGCATGTGACTGCTCAAGTGCAAGGAGCTGACTATAACCAAGGATTAAACTATCAATACGAAAGTAGAGATTACTCATCAACATATAATGCTGAATCGGGAGGACAAAGTGATTCCATAGGTTATGATTATACAAAACCAGTTTCTAATGAAAATACTATTACATACGCAACGGGTATACCCTCGGCCACGGTAGTATCATATCAACCACAAGGATTTGGACATAGTCAGCAGACTATACATAAAGTAGAGTCTGTAGGTTTCGATTATTCTACACAAAGACCTGTTACTGAACAGCCATTTAAAAAACTAGTTGCTTATACTACAGGACCATCAGTTTCGACGTATGTTCAACCAACTGCACAATCAATAAGTCATCAAACTATTCACAACGTAGCAAGCAATACTTATTTACCTTCCACTGATACGAGTGGACAAAGTGAAGTAAAAACAGCTGTAACTTACGATGGTCCACAAACTGTGTTCCAATATACAACACCTCAACCAGCTTTATCTGTTCAACCTATAGTATCAACCTATCAACCACAGACGTTCAGTCAACAGACATTGCATACTGTTGACACTAATAAATTGAACACCTATTCTCAAGACACTTCAGAACAAGGATATGAATACAAACAACCCATTATTCAGTTTGAAGAAGCAGCGAAAGTAACACAATACTCCACACCAGCTCCTGCTGTTTCTTATACTCCTCAGAGTTACAGTTCACAAACCGTACAAAGATTTAACACAAAGCAATATGTTACATCTACTGTTCGTCCAACGGTTTCATCAAAGCCGGTAACCATTTACGAGAATCCATTCCTGAAATATACAGTGAAATCTACGCCAAAGACGTATGTTAGCCCAACTTATGTACCTCAATCGTACAGTCAACAGACAGTACATAGTGAAGACTCTAGTGGTTCAAATATTGGATCCACTGTATATCAATACAATTCGGATATTCATTATGAAGAACCTAGATATTATACAGCACAATCTACATCTCAACCCCAGTCCTTCAGTCAACAGACACTTCATAAAGTGGAGGCTAACAAAGTCAATGCCTATGAAGGTACATCATTTTCAGGATATGATTACACTCAACCGGCCGTCAGTTACGAGAGCACCAAGATCGTGTCATCGACACCTACACCTATCATTACGTCAACTTACAGACCGTTATCGCACAATCAACAAACTATTCATAAAGTTGAAAGACAAAGAATTCCATCCACAACCCCAACTCCGTCAATTGAATATACTTACCAACAGCCTGCTGTATCAATTTATAAAAATCCCATCCTTGAGTATACTGAAAATGTTTCTCCAGTTTCATACGCAGAGCCGACTGCAACTGTATATACCCAAACGTATAAACCTATTCAGCAGTCTAAAACAAGTTTCGCTAGTAAACCAGTTCAGTATGAAAGTTCGGCACAACAAGCATATATAAATCAAGAAGGATACTCATACAGTCAACCCGAAATACAAAGTAATATTGAGACAACAAATACTGCAAAATACTCGGATGCAAGCGCTGTATCGCATCAAGTATTCCATCAGTCTCAAGGTACTGGAAAAACACAATATGAAACAAGAAAAGATGTCGTCTTCGTTTCAACAACTCCATCTACACTAGTTTATGAAGATCATTATACAGAATATGAAGCTCCTAGAAGGAAGGCATATCAGCAAACCTATACTGTTTCAACGCCTGCACCCACTGCGTATCAACAAAGTTCTATTGTACATTCTCAAGACCAGTATGATTATAAGCCCGTAGACTACTCTCAACAATATTCAAATACTAAGTCTATTTCTGATACATCGCAAATAGTAGAATCAGTACACTTTTCGTCATTCCCTGGTACGAAAACAACACAATACAATCAAGCTGGATATCAATCACCTGAAATACAGGTAGGATACAAGGCTGAAGAATATTTGCCACCCGTTGTATCCACTGTTACACCAGTCGTGACCTCTACTTATCGTCCACGGACATATTCAACTACTACCACGAGGGAATATTTACCCCCTAGCTCAGAACATAAATTCAATGCCCCTGAGTATTTGCCACCAGATAACACTTACGTAACACAGTCAACGGCATCGCCTAAATCAAGCACTCTGGAATATTTGCCTCCATTGGAGGAATCGAATTCTAGGGTAGTCAGCTTTGAAAGCTACGGTTATAACCAGGGAGGTGAAACACAAAAGACCGATAATAAGCTAAGTACTTATCAAGATTATAGTGTTCCATCTGTTACTGTATCCTCAACTCCTGCACCTATTTTGAGAAAACAGAATATTGTTGTTGAAACAGCAAAATCAAATCTATTAGGTTTTGGAACAGTTGGACCTGATGCTGGATTAGTTTCTATAGCCTACACTACTTCTGCACCTGTTGTATCAGATAATTACTATTCACCTCCTCAAATTGTTTCATCGACTTATGTACCAGAGGATATAAAGGTCACAGCCAATGCCAGGAAAGTATCGAGGCCAAAATATATAAGACCAGCAGTAAAGTCAACTACTCAATCATATGTAGAATCGACGACAGCATATCAAGCTCCAGAATACTTACCACCAGTCGAACAGGTTGCTCAAGAAAATGTTGAAGGTTTTGAGTATAAGATCACCGATGCTTCAAAAATTAGATACAATCCATATCAAGAACAGTCAATTGATAACACTGCGTCTGTAGTATCGACAGTTTCCACTCCAGTAAGAAAACAAAATATTGTTGTTGAAACAGCAAAATCTCAGTTACTCGGATTCGGTACAGTTGGAACCGATGCCGGTTTAGTTTCTTCGGGTGGTTACAGTACACCTGGATCTGTCGTAGTATCAAACGGCGAAGAATCATCATACTCAACAGTACCCGTTCAACAAGAATTGGTCGAGGTTACACAAGAGGTGAGGAGAAAATCAAAGCCTAAAGTAGCTGTAGTTACAAAAATTAACGACTTCAACCCTCTTCTCGTAAGAAAGTTAGGCGCAGTTTGTAGCTGTCAATCGCCTGTATTAGTTCTAAAGGGTAAAAGACCTACAGTCCAAGACGATAACGATGATTACAGCAATGGCTATGAGAACACTGAACGTGGAGATATCAGTGGCAATGCTTGGACAAGAAAATCAGGCCGAATTTCAACACGCCCTGTATTAAACACTGTAGCCACTGCTACGCCGATAGTTTCCTCTACATTTAACCCTATCATTGTACCCGACGATTCTTTCTATCAAGAATACCAGGAAGCCAGCAATGACAATATTGCTTTAGCACCTATTCAAAAAGATTATTCCGAGAGTGTTATTTCGAGTACACCAATAATTTCAACAACTGAAAGAGTTGTAAGGATTAAGCCTCGTGTCAAAAATGTTACCGTGGCGCCTACATATAAAACAATCGTACTGAATGAAGAAGCCTCGTCTGACGTCGTTCAGGAATCAGAATCGCCGGTGTCTGAAATCGATTCACAGGCCTTTGATCGTTACGGTCCCGGCGGTTGGAGAAGCAGAGATGAGACCTTACAAGGTTCGATAGATTGTAAGAGGGCAGGATTGTTCCGTCACCCCAAGCAATGTAATAAGTTCTACGCTTGTCGATGGGACTGCACAAAACAAAGATTTACACTCCATGTATTCAATTGCCCGGTTCAGCTTAGCTTCGACCCTAACTTAGGTGCTTGTAACTGGCCCAGCCAGGGACCGGCCTGCCAAGGCGACACACTACTCACAAATGCTCTCTGAAAATGTAATATTGCAAATGAACGCTTTTAAATCTCAACGTGCCATCAAAATTGTGATAAGATGTGATCACGAATACCTACGATTTTTAAATTTTTATTTGCGTTACTAATAAGTTGAGTCTCTCATTTTTTAACTCCCTAGGCTTATTTATTTGTTTGATTGTTATAATGTTAATTCATAGTTATTTATTACTCATGGTCTATTGAAGCTTGTGACTGCAAAGCAAAGCATTACTTTCGGCATTGATTGAACATAAGTTACCATTGTCTAGTTCATTTAGTATATTACGTTTTGTGAAGTTGTGGAGTCATTTGTATATGTTTGTAAACGCTGTAATGTAAATATATCATTTATTCATGTATGTCTTGTATTTTATTTCATATCATTTAACAATTATAATGGTTAATAATATTTCGTCAATTAATTGAAAACAATCTTAAATATTTAATGATACTGGCTTCTCTACCTCTGCTAAAGCATCTTTATACTTTTTCAGAATCGGGTTTACTTCTTCTTCGATAAATTCTGTAACTTGTTCAGGCGCTCTGCCAATAAAAGTGGATGCATCCAAAATATTTTCTAGTTGCGGTATGATAGGCGCAAAATATTTATCTTTCTTAACACGGTCAATCAGATCGTTATCTTTTCCCTCTTGTTTTACCACAGCTCCAGCTTCATGAGAGAGAACTCTAATCTTCTCATGGCAAACTTGACGATCACCTCCAGCTTGTACCATGGCCATTATGATATTTTCGGTTGCCATAAACGGGAGTTCTTGAGCTATGTGGCGAGCTAAAACTTTAGGATATACCACAAGTCCTTGGCAGATGTTAAGAAGTGTGAGCAATGTTGCGTCAGCAGTTAGGAATGCCTCTGCCAATGTAAGGCGTCGATTAGCTGAGTCGTCTAACGTACGTTCCAACCACTGCACTGCATGGGTATTAGCAGCATTGGCATGAAGTGTTATCAAATGACGCGCTAAAGCGCAGCAGCGTTCAGATCTCATAGGATTTCTCTTGTAGGGCATGGCGCTCGAACCTATTTGAGACGTCTCGAAAGGTTCTTCCAATTCTTTACGTGAAGCCAGGATGCGTATATCTGAACACATCTTATGCACCGTCGCTCCTAATCCAGACAAAGCCGATATAACTTCTAAATCTACTTTTCTGGAATACGTTTGTCCTGTTACGATGTATCGTTTATCAAATCCAGCTAATTCGGCGACTCTCTTATCTAGAGCTTTAACTTTTTCACTATCGCCTTTGAATAGTTGTAGAAACGAGGCTTGGGTTCCAGTAGTACCCTTCACTCCGCGGAAACGGAGATCGTCATGTGCACGGGATAAAGCGCGCTCGTCCATTAGCAAGTCGCTGAGCCACAGAGACGCTCGCTTACCAACTGTTGTCAACTGAGCGGGTTGCAAGTGCGTGAAGCCCAAAATGGGTATAGATCTGAAACATATAACAAATTATTCGTATCGTTTTAACTATATATATTCCATTAACTATTTAATTCGGCTATTTCTTATTTCATTTTCATAGTCCAGTGAATTAAGACATTGCACTTTCCACATTTTTTTTTTCAAAGTTCGGTCTTTATTTTGTCAATACTCCGATTGGAAAGCAATTCTTTGAGAATAGCCAATATTGTCAAAAATAACATGGAATTTACTATTTTTTAATTTAAATGTATCTTACAAAATATGAAATTTCTATGAAATTCATAGAAATGCTGCCACATGTGTATTCCACCAACCCACATTGGAACAGCGTGGTGGAATATGTTCCAAACCTTCTCCTCAAAGGGAGAGGAGGCCTTTAGCCCAGCAGTGGAAATTTACAGGCTGTTGTTGTTACAAAATATATCGACATTTATCACAAATAGATGTGACATTGTTATTTCTAACAAAATACACCCTTAAGAACATAAAGGAATAAATGTGAACAGAAAAACATAAATTTCAGCAAGAAATTAATAAATTAACTTACTTATTGTCATCGGCAAACTTCGACAAACGGCTTATCACAGCAGCCAATCTTGGCATTAATAATTCCAAGCCATGTTTAAGAACAATAAGATCGGTGTTATCGCCGACGTAGCACGAAGTGGCTCCCAGGTGGATGATGGGCGCTGCGAGGGGGCAGCGCTCGGCCAGCGTGTGGACATGAGCCATCACATCGTGGCGAACCTTCTTCTCATGTTCTGCGGCCGAGGCGAAGTCGATGTCGTGAACGGCAGACTCGAGCTCTGCGATCTGTTCATTGGAGATGTCGAGGCCCAACTCCTGAAAATTATAAATATAGCTTTTTAGAAATTATGACATAAGTCGAAATTAAAATATAATATTGTTATTATTTTTTTTTTATATATTTTCCTTTTACTTTTATAATAAGAAACAATTTGTAACCTAAAATCTGGGAAGGAACTGACTTCCAAAACACAGCGAAAGCTAGTTTGGAATTCAGGGCTGGCATTTAATAATGTAAACATAAACTTGTGTGTGAAATAAATAAATAAATAAATATAGTTTATAAACACTGATTAAGCATTTAGTATTTCGTTGAATTTGAATCAGTGGAATTAGATAAATAACAAACGGTTTACGTCACTATTTTCTTATTGAAGTAAAAAAGTCAGTTATCAGAAAGCATCATATTAATATTCAGTTTCATTAGTTTCTTATTTTCTTAAATATAATCAAGTAAATAATTTATGAGTCGAGATGGCCCAGTGGTAAGAACGCGCGCATCTTAACCTATGATTGCGGGTTCAAACCCAGGCAAGCACCGCTGATTCATGTGCTTAATTTGTCTTTATAATTCATCTCGTGCTCAGCGGTGAAGGAAAACATCGTGAGGAAACCTGCATGTGACAAATTTCATAGAAATTCTGCCACATGTGTATTCCACCAACCCGCATTGGAACAGCGTGGTGGAATATGTTCCAAACCTTCTCCCCAAAGGGAGGCCTTTAGCCCAGCAGTGGGAATTTACAGGCTGTTGTTTGTTTGTTTTTGTTTTAAATCATTTATACAGACAATGTTTCATTAAAATATTGAATATTTAAAGATATGAGGTAACCCTATACTATAGGTATGGTATATGGTAGTTTCACTTAATTGTTAAATGACGATTCAAAAGACCCTACTTGAATAAAGTTTATTTTGATTTTTTTGATTGATAAATAGGAACAAATATGTTACATATACATTTGTGTATTTCTAAAACTGCTAAAAAGCGTAGCGAAAAATGCTCTAAACCTTATGCTCAAAAAGAGACTGATTTTAGCTTAGCTCTGCGACATTCAGAGGCTGTTACTATTATAATAAAATAAAAAAAAATCGTCATTATAATATTGTAACATAAAAGACGAAATAATTACTTTTAAAATTATATAGCACAGATAAAGTAATCCAATGGGATTGCTGACGATAATTGTATCGTGAACTAAATTGGCATATAAATGTGGCACATTCTGTAGAAAATTCTAAAATAATACACCACAGGCAACCTGTCCTACTAATTCGTTGAACAGATAAGATTAGACCCAACTGATAAGCCCTAGGTGCTGATAAACGAAATCAACCAGTGACGAGCTATATGTTAACAAAAACGGACAGAAAACAAAAGAAAAGTGATCTCGCAATCGATATAAAGAACTATTGAGTGAATTCAAAGGAATCCTGAGTGTTTTTTGTGATAATGGTGTCTGTGCAGACGATAGCCACGATTGTGGTTAAAGTATTCAAAATCGTAAGTAAATCCATACCTATTTAGTATTACAACAGATAAGATCAGACCATTACTAAATACTTTAAATAATACGAAAAACTATTACAATTTTAGCGTTACTTGAATGTTTTATAATAACGGTAGTTGGATCAGATTTCGTTCTGGATTAAAAACGTGACAAGTCGTGTTGAAATATAACTTTTAGAATAGAAGTTTTTGCAAGAAGTTGTTACAATAAATATTCATCTCATTATTTAATAATAAATATATGATTATGTGACATTATTGGGTTGATGTTTTGGAAAGATACAATTAGATCTTAAACCTCAAAAGAAGAGCTCGACCTTGGCCCAATAGTATTTAAAGACCTTACATTTAATCACAATTATATGAATTATACATAACTCAGAAACTATATATTATATATAACTATATAAATATATGATACATAGTGGAATAGTAATAATTTCAACAATAATGAATGATTCATTTCACATTAATATTTCATACAATATAGGTGTGGTTATATTGATAAAGACTCTTGAATGTTTATCAATGTTATAAGAATACAGAGTTTTATTATTATTATTAGTCATGGCAAGTTTGCCAGACTCCAGCCAATAAAAGCAAGCATCTATTTCACGTATGCCCGTTATTGACTTACTTATTGATTCGACATGTGATAACAATACACAGTGATTGTTCATTGGCTAAAATTAAAATTATAACTAGTGATCGATGGCTGATGGCTTGCAATGACCACTAGCACCATTTTTAATGTGAAAAAGTATATATTCAAAATTGATAATCTGTGTGCTCATTCATATGAGAATAAGTATATATATGAGACAACATCACATACATTACTCTGATCCCAATATAAGTAGCTAAAGCACTTGTGTTATGGAAAATCAGAAGTAACGACGGTACCAAAGACACCCAGACCCAAGACAACATAGAATACATCTACATAATATAATCTACATCGACTCGGCCGGGAATCGAAACCGTGACCTCGGAGTGGCGTACCTATGAAAACCGGTGTATTCACCACTCGACCATATAGAACTATATAGAATTTAACTTCTGTGAAGTATATCGATTTTAGTATGTGAAAATTTATTTCAATATCATCATGTATTAGTAAGATATCATTAATAAATGAATAAATTAATAACTTCACCTATAATAGTGATATAATTATCATATAACAAAATTGAAAAGTGCTATCGATCCTATAAATTATTTAACGATCAGTTATCCCGTGTCTGATGACCATTAAATAGGATAGTAATAGTATTAGTACTTAAACGTTATAAACAATGATCCTTGTATAGCTCATGCCTTATGCTATAAATGGGACAAGCCCTATGGCCCAATTTCTTATCATCTTGATAACGCCACGCCTTGTTGAATTAGCGACTATCAAACTATTCAAATGCCTCACTAAAATCTAAAAGAACTACTTTTTATAATTAACATGACTTCAACGAAAAACTGTGTATGGTGCGTTTACGATTTTAACTTGTTAGCCAATAAATATTGTACTGATGGAGAAAGGTCTTCTTTTTATTGATAAGGTGTGGAGTTTATTACACTACGTTATTTTGATTCACTCAGCTCATTCATTACACTTACAGAGTAAACATAAATTTGTATCAGGAGTAAAATGTCGTCAAAAAGAGGTAAGAATAGTAAAGGAAAAAGGAATATGTTTTAAAGCGCATGCGCCGATTGCTTCTATGTTATAAAAACCTACTCATGATTTAATATATTTTTGCAAGCTGTTACTTATAAATATATGTCGTCGATAATGAATAATTATTAACTTACTCATTTTGTTATATCTGTGGGGTGTGAACGCCGTGACATGAGTCACGTGATCGGAATCGTTTTGAAGGGACAACTGTCACAGGCTTAGCATTCTTGTTTTTCGAGAACGTTACATCTGAAGCTACGTTTTATTAAAGATAAAGAGATACAGTTCGGGCCTTCCAAACGGGACCGTTGGTTCACGCAACTATAATAATTGGATTATACAACACAAGAATTGTCATCTTTGTAATTAATTGCCCGAGACCCATGAACCCTATACCAAAAGATCCTACTGATGACGAGCCTGCCGTTGATATATCGCAGTCGCCGTCATCAGAAGTGGGATACACTCGGGCATCGCAACCACCAACTACCCATGAAAGCCAATGGCAGATGATGTTTGAACTTCAACAACGGAATATGGCGCAGCTTATTGAAGTTATGAAATCACGTCAAGCCGTACCAACACTCCCAGAGTTCAATCCTGACTCTAATGATGCTGATGCACGTGCCTGGTGTTCGACTATTGATATTTGTATGGCAGAACAAGCGTTGGAAGGAGGTGCCTTGATCATTGCGCTCAGCAAGTCCTTGAAAGGCAGTGCTTCTTCGTGGCTGTCACAAGTATCACACTCTGGTATGACGTGGACTTATTTTAAGGAAGTGTTTCTTGCTCGTTATGATAGTACTGAAACCGTTGCAGCAGCTCTTATAAATATCCACAACGGTCGTCCAAAAGAAGGCGAGTGTATGGCTGCATATGCAAGTCGATTGATGACGTCACTAATAGCGAAATGGAAAAACCTGACTGCTGAGGAAATTGCTGTATCGTTTGTACTTGCACATACCTCACAATTTGACACTACACTTCATCGTCTGGCATGCACCACCGAAATTTCCAACAGAAGCAAGTTGCTGCAAGAAATGAAGTCATTTTCTTATTTGAAACGCAACCAACATGATCGTCACAACAAAGTGTCAGATAACAAACGTTTCAAATCTTCAACATCAGAACCTTTGACATGCAATTATTGTGGTAACGTGGGTCATAAGTTGATTGACTGTCGCAAAAGAAAGTTTAATGCAGGTCAATCTCGAGGTGCATCCACAAGCTCTTCGTCGATAGCCGTTCCTAACATAAAGAAAAACGTAATTTGCTTCTCTTGTGGCGAAAAAGGACACATCGCAACAAACTGTTCAAACTTCGGCCCTCGCAATAATAGCAGCACAAATGGAAAGGCTGGTATAGGCGGAGCACTACCACAGCGTCGTGTGGACTATATAGCAGCACAAATGGAAAGGCTGGTATAGGCGGAGCACTACCACAGCGTCGTGTGGACTATTGTGAGATACAAGGCGTGACGGGCCAACTAGAACACTCCGGTGAGTCGTACTCATTTTACTTCGATTCCGGTGCCGAATGTTCTCTCATAAAACTTAGTGTAGCTAGTAAATTTTTAGGCACACGTTATCATGCCTCTGTTCATATTACCGGCATTGGTAACTCAACGCTTTGTTGTACCGAACAAATTCAAAGTGACGTTGTTATTAATGGGAATTGTTTGTCAATTTTATTTCACATTTTGCCCGATAACGCCTTAAGGCAAGACGTTATGATAGGTCGCGATATTCTAAAACTAGGTTATACCATTACGATGACAGATACTTGTTTAACAATTACAAAGTTTAAAGAAGTTGATTTTTGTGAAGTACCTTTAAGTTTTAATTTGCATAACGTAAATTCAGATATTTCCTTGGAAAATAAACAAAAATTAGTAATGTTGTTAAATGATTTTTCCGATTCGTTTGTTGACGGGTTGCCAAAAACGCGTGTTACAACTGGTGAATTAAATATTCGTTTGATAAATCCAAATGTTGTTGTTCAACGTCGTCCGTACCGATTAAGTCCAGGTGAAAGGCAGGTTGTGCGTACCATAATTAACGATTTGTTACAAGCAAAAATTATTCGTCCTAGTTGTTCTCCCTTTTCAAGCCCTATTTTATTGGTAAAAAAGCGTGATGGTAGTGATCGTATGTGTGTGGATTATCGAGAATTAAATAGAAATACTGTACCTGATCGCTTCCCACTGCCTTTAATTTCTGACTTGATTGCAAGACTGTCTGGGGCTTATTTCTTCTCCTGCCTAGATTGTGCAAGTGGGTTTAATCTTATACCCGTAAGTGTCGAAAGTATTGAACGTACTGCTTTCGTTACCCCAGATGGCCAATATGAGTATCTCACAATGCCTTTCGGTTTACGAAACGCGCCAAGTGTTTTCCAACGTGCAGCATCAAATGCCTTAGGTAACTTAGTATATTCATACGCGATCCTTTACATGGATGATATTTTAATTCCGTCACTAGACGAAAAAGAAGGCTTAGAACGGTTACGTGAGGTTTTGACAGCTCTGACTAAGGCTGGTTTTTCACTTAATATTTCGAAATGTTCCTTTTTAAAACGTCGCGTAGAGTTTCTTGGGTATGATATAACAGCTGGTGAAGTGAGGCCTAATCC
This sequence comes from Vanessa cardui, assembly GCF_905220365.1. NCBI lineage: Eukaryota > Metazoa > Arthropoda > Insecta > Lepidoptera > Nymphalidae > Vanessa > Vanessa cardui. Next base: position 334,545 of record NC_061127.1, on the reverse strand, counting down.
AAGAAAAGTCGAGGCTCTTACCAAGTTACCACCACCTGAAAATGTTCATCAACTCAGGCAATTCATTGGCCTTGCCTCTTATTTTAGAAAATTTATTTCTGGTTTTTCTCAAATTATGACCCCTCTTTTTCATCTCGTTTCCTCTAAGTTGTTTGTTTGGAAGCCAGAACATGAGAAAATTCGAGTGCAAATTACTTTTCTTCTAACAAATAAGCCAGTTCTTATGATTTTTAATCCTGATCTCCCCACGGAATTGCATACAGATGCCAGTGCGGAAGGTTATGGTGGTATCCTCTTTCAAAAAGACGATAGATTACATGTGGTCGAATACTTTAGCATGCGCACCACGAAAGCCGAGTCAAAGTATCACTCTTATGAGTTAGAAACCTTGGCCGTGGTGAATGCTGTAAAACATTTTCGACATTACTTACAAGGACGTCATTTTACCATTGTAACTGACTGCAACTCCTTAAAAAGCTCTTTTAATAAACTCGATTTGACGCCTAGAGTACACCGATGGTGGGCTTTTCTTCAGGCATTTGATTTTGAAATAATTTATAGACCCGGTAAATTAATGAGTCATGTAGATTTTTTATCTCGAAATCCACTCTCTACAACTTCAGAGGTTAAAGCCCAAAAGATTGAGCAAAAACGAGTCGATATTGCAACTTTGTCCGAAAATTGGCTTTTAGCAGAACAAATTCGTGACTCAGAAATTCAGTCTATTGTTTTAAAGCTTCAAAATAACGATTTACCAGCTGATGATGCTAAAACTTACGAGATACGTTCTGGTGTATTATTTCGCAAGATTCAGAGAAATAACCGCACTCGCTGCCTACCTGTCGTGCCGCGTGCGTTTCGTTGGTCTGTAGTGAATCATATTCACGAGGCAGTTATGCATCTTGGTTGGGAAAAGACGCTTGAGAAACTTTACTATCATTACTGGTTTGATCACATGTCGAAATATGTGCGTAAATTTGTAGACAATTGTATCACATGCAAGGTATCAAAATCTAGCTCTGGCAGGGTACAGGCCGAACTTCATCCCATACCGAAGGTATGCATACCATGGCATACTTTACATGTGGACATAACAGGAAAACTTAGTGGTAAAAATGACACGAGAGAATACATTATCGTTTTCGTAGATGCCTTTACAAAGTTTGTTTTGTTGTATCATACATTGCGGATTGATACACCGAGTATGATCAAAGCACTCAAATCTAGTATTTCCCTCTTCGGTGCTCCTAGTCGCCTAATAGCCGATCAAGGTCGTTGCTTTGCAAGTAAAGACTTTAAAGACTTTTGTGAATCTCATTGTATTGCTTTGCATTTAATTGCTACAGGCTCTAGTCGTGCTAACGGACAAGCTGAGAGGGTAATGGGAACGTTAAAGGGTATGTTGACGTCTGTTGAAACGTCAGATAGGTCGTGGCAAGATAGTTTAAAGGAAATTCAGTTAGCGTTAAACTGCACTGTTAACCGTATAACGAAATCGAGTCCTTTAGAACTTTTGATAGGTAAGGTAGGAAGACCCCTAAATCTTTTGTGTGCAGATGATAATGAGAATGTAGTTGATATAGCAAATGTGAGAGAACAAGCGGTATGGAATATAGAAAAGAGCGCCAAATATGAGAAGTCCCGTTTTGATAAAAATAAGGCAAAATTAGTAAAATATGTTGTTGGTGATTTAGTTCTAATAAAAAATGAAGAACGGAATCAAGTGAAGCTTGATCCTAAGTATAAAGGTCCTTTTAAAATAATTGAGCTACTTGAAGGTGACCGGTATGTTTTAAAGTCTTTAACTGGTAATAGGACATACAAGTATGCCCATGATCGCATAAGAAAGATGCCACAAGATCAAGTTCCGAGTGAATTAGACGTATTAAGTGAAGAGTTAGATATAGAGGATGCGGGTGAAGGCCCATCCACCAGTACAAACTAGTAAATTATTACACAAAGTAAGGCTATAGCTTACCAGTGAGAAGGACTGGTAATGTATATCGTGTTTGGGGCTTATCAGTGAGAAGGACTGATACTGCCCACTTATGTTAGACTTGGGTATACGTACCAGAGAGAAGGACTGGTACTGTCCCATACGTTATTGATCTTAACACAGAGAAGGATTGTTATTGACCCCTCTGTCGTCTCAGACTTACTGGCAAGAAGTGCTAGTACTGTGTGTTGTTGTCAATACTTGGTGTATTAAATAATTACTATGATTTTGTAAAGTTAATTGGAGTTTTAATCTAACTTGTGGTATCCTTTCTGATGTGACTTAATTATGAGCTATTTTTCTATATGGTCAGGTAAGCCGAGCTAAGAGATGACTACAGCTGTATTTTGTTTTGTTGCCAGATACAAATACACACGAGGACGTGTGACTCGTCAGATTGGCCGTGTCGTCGATAATGAATAATTATTAACTTACTCATTTTGTTATATCTGTGGGGTGTGAACGCCGTGACATGAGTCACGTGATCGGAATCGTTTTGAAGGGACAACTGTCACAGGCTTAGCATTCTTGTTTTTCGAGAACGTTACATCTGAAGCTACGTTTTATTAAAGATAAAGAGATACAGTTCGGGCCTTCCAAACGGGACCGTTGGTTCACGCAACTATAATAATTGGATTATACAACACAAGAATTGTCATCTTTGTAATTAATTGCCCGAGACCCATGAACCCTATACCAAAAGATCCTACTGATGACGAGCCTGCCGTTGATATATCGCAGTCGCCGTCATATATAAATAAGTCAATTTCTATGTGTTTGAAATTTCTTTTATTCGCTACTAAATAGTAACCGTCTTAATTAATTATTTTCTATGGTTTTATGCCATCCTTTCCGATTGATGGTGACTCTTCGAGTATGGTGAATCGTATGGTTGCATAAATGTATGTGATTACGAATCTGTGGTTAGTTAGTTTCGCAATTCATATCCACGGCGCATGAGTAACCTCTCTCGATGAGTAATTACAGCACTTGCTGCTAATAAATGTAATTTCCGTTATAGTGTTTGCGTTGAATCCTTATCAGATCAGCGGAATTTCGCTTATCTGTATCGTATCTTGTTGTGAAATATTTCGTTTAAATTATAGATGACTTGTCATCTAACATACAATGAAGGTTAGATCTTAGTAAGTAGACCACGAGAACACATAATACAATCAGTTTGTTGGATATTTGGATCACACTTGACACAAATGAAAAAGTTATGTTTTTGCATCGGAAACTGACTGAAATGCGACACTAAAGTTTAATATTAGGGCACTTCAATAATTTAAAATACAAAACTAAAACATCTTAAAATTCGTATATAGAATATATTGGGTATTTATTGAGTGTGTTTTTATAAATACTACTAGATAACGTATTAAAACAAATTGTAATATTTATATAATGTTTAATATTTAAGATTGCATTTTTGTAATTTATTTACAAGTAATAGAAGTAATATATTTTAATTAAAAAAAAAGAATTTGAACGCTTGTCACGTCAAGTCTTAATTGAAAGTGGGTGAAACTGCGACACGCATCTAACAGGACCATAATACTAACACCTGTCCGCGGCTTTACCTGCGATTGATTGGAGTGCAGACTGTGGGTATATTTTCCCGGGCCAGGGTAAAACGAAAAAAAATCTAAAATTAGTATTGGTTTATAAAATCGGAGGAGGTCGGATGGCCCAGTGGTTACGACGCGTGCATCTTAACCGATGATTGCGGGTTCAAACCCAGGCAAGCACCGCTGCTTCATGTGCTTAATTTGTCTTTATAATTCATCTCGTGCTCAGCGGTGAAGGAAAACATCATGAGGAAACCTGCATGTGACAAATTTCATAGAAATTCTGCCACATGTGTATTCCACCAACGCGCATTGGAACAGCGTGGTGGAATATGTTTCAAACCTTCTCAGGGAGACGAGGCCTTTAGCCCAGCAGTGGGAATTTACAGGCTGTTGTTGTTGTTGTTATAAAATAAAAAACACATTATCTTTTCATAGTACATAGTATAAAACAAAGTCCCATACCACTGTCTATCCCTATGTGTCTATGCCTAGATCTTTGAAATTACGTAACGGATTTTAATGCGGTTTTTTTATAGAAAGTGTTTCGGAAGGAAGGATTTTGTATATAATATATAGACAATATTCTAAAGAAACGCTGACTATTTTAGGACTTTCTAATGTGATGTCGTAAACAAACAAATTCTGTAGCATATTTAGTATCAGCATTGCACCCGCACACCAAGCCGGGGCATGTCGCTAATTTATTACTAAATTAGGAAGCAACTGGCTTCTTATTAAACAGTCATATATCGGCTTTGATTTGACGAGGAAGTAATCAATATTCATTATTGTTTGATCCCAGCATCGCGTCGGCGACAATTAAAGCTTGGTATTGTGATAACTGTTATGCTATCAGCTGCCGCACAGAGTATGCAATAACCAGACATATACATATGTGTCTAGATTGCAAACGATTCTCTCGACACGGATAATCTATAAATACTTACATTCAAATAGGCAAAGGTAAAACAGTTCTTCTTTTGGGTAGCTGTTGACAGCTTTAGTAAAATCAATAAATGAGAAAAAAACTTTTCATGCAAATTCATAATAATATTTTTATTTTTAATTTTGAAAATAATTATTATGTATGTATTCATACATACACGAATGAGGTTTGTCATGTTAAATTAGAGTCCAAGCCTTTATTTCGTTCATTGTGTACTTTGATTCCACCCAGAAGAACCGTCTTTCACTGGTACCTGTTATTTATGATAAAATGTAATCAATTTCAATACCTTTTCTTAACTAAAATATAAAGACGTTATGTCGATCCATATCGACATAACGTCTTTATATATAAAACCATTTTTATAATTATGTCGATAATATACATTATGATATATATTTTTAGAATGGAAAAACGTGTAAAAATGTTTAAAGAAACTTTAAGGAACCTCAATCAAACTTTTAGGCGGGATAATTTTTTCTTCGATTTATCGACCGAAAAAAAAGTATTTGTAATTCACATTGGTAATTTATAATTGCTTACAGTTTATTTAATCAAGAGTAAAATAGCTAAACATTATGAGTGAAAATTTACAGAAGGATGCAGTTTCCTTTAACTGATTTTTAAACGGTACCAATTACTTAAAGTGATTTTAGTATCTTGCCTTTTAATGAAATTTGGAACACATAAATCATTTTGTTGAAATATAATGTTTTGTAGTAAGTAATAATTTAGTTTATTGCTATAATTATAATCAATATCGTATAATTATTTCAAAAACAATTTTCCGCGTAATTTGTTACTTTATTTAGAATTAATCGATTACTATAAATTTTCACTTAATCAAGGCTGCGTAATAATAATTATTTCGATATTAGTTTTTATATTAAATTAATTGACAAATCGGAATCATCAAACAATTAGCGGTTTGTCCTCGTTACATTTATTTTGGCGGTTAAATTTATATTTAATTTTATAACACAGCGAAAAAGGATTTGGCAGAATGTTGCGGCTCTTTGCCAGACCGATGAAAACTTGGTTGTAAAAAATTTGATTGACAGTGAAAGTTGTGATTTCTTAACAAAATTTTTATTTGTCGTTTTAGTAATTTTGCTTAATAATGTTAAAAAACTTTTGTTAACATTTATGATTGTTAATTAAATATTGAATTGGAATAGGAAGAATTGAAAAATATGCTACGGATAGGAGTTAGCATAACATATGCTTATGCCGTAATTGTGGGAAAAATTACGCATATGTTCAATACATGGGTTTGAAACTTGTGTAACTTTTGTAAGGTTTTATGTTGTATTAAGATGTTTTAAATATAATTTATCTAAGATCAATGCTTAAACAGTAGCGTTTAGCCAATTTAAATGCAAACACTCATACCTATCAGATCATATTATATTCATACATATCAAGGAGGCATTTTACAGCAGACCATATTCAGTGAACGATGTTTAGAAAGTCGGTGTGGAGTTGGCTACAATATCGTTAGCGTTAGATATGTTAAATATTACTGTATGAAGTATAACTCATTATTAGAGTAAGATACAAAAAAATGTCTTTCATAACTCTTCCTCCATAGACTTCTTATTACGTTAAATAAATCCCCTTGTTTGTGAAAAACAATGCAATTACTCATAGGCTAAATTATACTATTCAATTATTGTAATTATTATTTTTATTTATTTATATTATTATATTAACAGAATGACATCACCGGGAAATTAAATAGTCAACAATTTTTTAATATACCAAGTTGAAATATCTGAGAAACTATTGATATTTAACTAATATAAAAAATGTACATATTTCCTCTCGTTTTTTGTTATCTGTGGGAAAAGGAAAAATCTGTAAAAGGAAAACAAGGAAGCACACACTATTTGATTTGACCAATGAACGCACACAGTACCTGTCAGATGGTACCAAAACATTTGCCGAGAAGATAAAATGTTAATATTGGGTGTATTGTAAATACATATGTATATGTATGTAATAACAGATTATACATAAATATGTACTGTCTACATTTTGGTTATTTATAAAAATAAAAAAGGCTGTAGTGTGAATGTAAGAAATAAGTGTACTCGTAAATAACACATATAAATATTCGAAAATTTTGATCTCAGTATCAAGTAAACCTAATACAGACTCTATATTCATTGCTCTGTGGCACGCCTTCCTTGAGATGAATGGAAGCGTTGACTTTTGACCTGCACATGAGTAATTTTATTAATTAACTAATTTGTTCCTTGTGGCCAGTTCGTCGATATTACGAGTGCTAATTAGAGTAGCATTAGTAATGCAAAAAGTCCTTTAAATATATACGTAAGTGGGTTTATTTATCTGTACCTTAAGGAGGAATTATTGTTTATATTTAATTGTGTGAGATAATTTTTCCATTCTTTAGAAGCAATACTTTCATGATGATATAATTTGGACGATAATTGCTAGAAAAAAATTGTAAATGTACTATGAATGTTGTTTAGAAATGCCACCAATAAGATTGTAACAGACCTTATATTATTTTTTTATTAATTATTTTATCACCACCCACCTCATATTCTATGAACTATCCTAACCACTGTTTAACACTGTTTGCCTAGAAGAGATCGCTATGTAGAGAGGTAAGGTAAGGTCGAATTGTACGCCTCTTTTATTAAGTCTAGATCCATGTTGTATTTATTTATTTCCTTTGTTTGGTGTACAATAAATTACAAAGAAAACTAAAGTAAAGTAAAGTAACCCTTATGTTTAATGCATAACTAAGTTTGACCCGTAAGTCACATAGCAGAGAACGAAAGATATAGATAAAGGTATATATGTTTGTATGTATGTAGTAGTATGAAATACCTCCGGTACTTCGACAGATGGATCACACAGCGTCAAATGTCGTAGGTCACGGTATCACAAACGAGAATTACACGAGAAGACTTTACTTTGAATATTTGAAATACATCCAAAAAAATATCAGCTGGTTCTTTTGTAGACAATAGCTAAATTAAAATAAGTTATATCATGTGACACTACGCTACTATGCAATGTGTTATGCCTGAAAATAGTCAGATACACAATCTGTGTACAACACAATTACGACTAGGTCAAGATTTTTATTTTAATAATAAATGCTTAATGAATAACTTACATCGAATTATTTACAAGCACTACGCGTTATGAAAACAATTTACTTTGCGTTGCTACGACGAAGTGTTTTGTTGTAACATATAAGGTTATCTCAGCAATGGTAACGACGCAATCGAACATCATAATACGTCGGCTGATTGTTTGGTGTATCTGAGGGCGACGGACAATAGGTAATTAAAGCAAGACAATATGGTATAGCATTAGGTTCATTTCAAGTTGTATTATCTAGTCGATATCCTTATCAAGATACGTTTAGATACAACCTAATGTAATTCTTATAAACAGTCGCATAGAGTTCTTATTGTTATCTATAACGACCATACGTTTCATGCATAGCAAGAAAATACTAATAAATTTCATTCCTATGAGATCATTTGATAAGATTTCTGGTAACAAATTGTTGTTTGTGAACTCATATCGAAAAGTGACTAATTTTAAAAGATTCATCAAACATCCTGACTTCCGACTTTCGATTAAACAGACTTACGTAAATATTCAGTCACGTGATACCCAAAAGTTCATTATGATCAGGAATTCGATCTAAAGGCATTTCATTAAATCGGTTTTATGTTGATTGTCTGTATCAGGTACTCAACATCGTGATCTTGGTGCTCTATCGTACTGGATACAATGGAGAGTTCCTGGGAGTTGGAGGCACGTGGAACCTCAACGAGGAAAAGAACCCTGATGCTGAAATCGTGGCCTCCGGTGTGATTGTGGGCTATCTCATTTACACACTCGTGCAAATCGTCACATTCCTCTTCGGCACTACTGAGCACAAGAGGTTAGTGTTTTTTTTTCTTTACTTCAAGTCTTAATTAACTATCACCAAAAATACCAATAGAAACTTAGTAAATAACTTTTGATAAGGATCAATTTTAGTTAAATAAGTTTCAATTGGTATGTTTGAACTAAATCATCGATCAGTTTATTTTATGGATTGATTTTTGATCCTAGACATCAAGGTTCTTTATTTATATATGCTTTAGATGCTGCGGACAGTAAAATAAGAGCAAATGTTAAAAATATTACGTTTTTCTTCAGAGCTCTGTCCGAAATCGTGATGAACTTCATCGGTGTGTTCATGTGGATCGCGGTGGGCGCGGTCGCGCTGCACTACTGGGGTGGATACCAGGGAGAACACCAGTTCCAATTCGTTTTTGCCGAAAAACAGGTAAATTTGGTGCTCAAGTGCCCTATTGCAAATGTGACGTGGCTGAAAGTGGTTCTCAAGTGCTCTTGAGCCCGGAAATTTAAGGATAGCATACTCCAGTATGTCGGAATGATCATTGATCTTGTGTCTTCAATATTTTTGTAAGGTTTAAGCGAGGGAATAAGGAGTTTAGCTGCGCACACGCACAATTCCATCGATCGTTGTGATTGGCTGCAACTTTGATAGAAATTATGAAATATTAGAGTAACTTATATCGTTCTATTACGTATAAAATATATGTATGTCATATTTCAGAAGTTCGAAAGATACATATTTCTTCGAGGTTGTAATAAATATATTAACTCATATATGCATTTGATATACGAACCGGATTAATTACATACTAGATTCTAATTACAAGTATTTGAAGGATTACTAGAAATAAAACCCCTTTCTAACATTGCCGGTATATAGTCTTCTAACACAGAAAAAAAATCATATCTTTATGCTGTTTTTGCCCAATCGTTGCTTTTTATGATCAGAATTTCATTTATTTAAACATAAGTACATTCTAGTTAGTATAGGAATAATGTAAAGTAACTGTCCGTTAATATCTAATACTTAATAATGTCCCACTGCTAGCCAAAAGAGCATCCTCTCCTTTTGAGGAGAAGACCTGAAGATAACTCCACCCCATTGTTTAGTTGTTAGTAGGATTTATGGAGTCAAGATATTATTGCAGATAGAAAGGATTATATCCAACACAGGGTTCCTGGTGATGGTTATTAATCACCAAAAATTACTAAGTAAACACATGAAACTTGCTTGCCCTCATGTTAACCCACAACTTTCAATGGAAAGTCCTAGCCATTATATGTTTAAGCTGCTGACAGCGTTCTGATGCCTTCCATTCGTGTGTTTATAGATTAAATAGAAAAGTTATTTAAACGCAGATGGTCGTAAGATTGAAGACAAACACGTACAAATTAACACTTTTATTTATTTCAGGTTGGATTAGCGGTCGGTGCATTATGTGTCATCCAGGGCGCGGTATATCTCCTCGATACGGCGCTGTCCGTCATACATTTCACGAAGGAAATGTAATCTTAATAACATAGATTTATTTGTTTAATAACTAAGTTTTAAATAAGCGCCATTTATTTCTGTAGTTATAACGATTAACTCTTTAAAACATAAGGTCAGTACCCATCAACCTATAAGGTTAGGTTACACTTATTGTATTCTAAACTTTCACGTTTCACGCATTTTCCAAACAGCTCTCCGAAGATTTTAATATATTTCCCACCTCTATATTAATTTAGTTAAGGATTAGTTTTTTGATGTTATATCGATGAATTCATATTTTATATGTGCTTATTTTTATTTTAAATAAATTTAATTTAACCAATTGTTTTGTTTTATTTAATAATATTTATCCATATGTTATATTATTCATTGATTTTATTAATAATGGATATAGAGTAAGAGGACGACCAAGGAAGCGATGGATGGATTGTGTGAAAAACGATATGGTTAGAAAGAATGTTGCTTGTGAGATGACGTCCAACAGACGTATGGAAGGAGAAGACATGCTGCGCCGACTCCAAATAAAATTGGGATGAGGGCAGGAGGATGAAGATGCTGATGTTATATAATTCATAGTACTGATAATGTTGTAAAACATGATGAATTTCATTTGTTTTGGGATAGTTTTAGATATACGTATGTATATACATAAATAAGGCGAGGTTTTTTTGTATCCTAAATGGAAAAAATACTGAACATACATAATACTTATACACAAAATGCAACTTGTCACCTATAGTTTAAAAAAAGGGCAGAATACTCGTTTATGGATTGATGTTTATACAATCGGTAATGTTTAAATTTTCTCCGCAACAGGGACAAACATTACGTAATTAATTTAATTTGAATACTATCTTGTACAAATTGATAGTGAAGCTTGAAGAAATATAAAAATTATCAACTATTCCACTGTAACGCTAAAAGATTTGCCACTATTTTCAGGGCGGATTCGAAGGCAAAGGTTATTTCAATCAGAAAATCTTAACCCGGAAAATATATTTACGGCCTCGTTCCAACTCCAGGTGCAACAGACGTAATAGAACTAGCGATATAACGTGGTTATACTTACAGGAGATTATCAGATAATAGCGACGAGAACTAAATGACCAAAGTTGAGGTCAATGCAAGTCAAATTAGCCGGGTCAGAAGTTAAATGTAATAACGGACCATTCTTCTGACTCATTAGAGATCTAGCTTTCGGGTAGTCCAATAGCTTATTTGGTCATTTAACGTTCTTTGAATCCAAAATATTGTCTCCATTACTAAGACCTCTTTTCGTCGAGTCTAGAATATAAAGTCATTGAAAAGTATTGTGTTATTTTACGTTGGTGTAAAACGTTTTTCTCCGATATTTTTCAACGCGACCAAGTAAATTGTTAATTAACAATTACTCAATATTTCCGAGCATTCGTCGCAGTTCGATAAATTTAAGTCAAGGATTCGTCAATTGTTGTTTCAATTGAATAATAGTTTATCCTAAGTTGTAACTGAAACTGGAGTATCTGTACTCGGGCAGCTTGCTGACGATATCGCCCAGATCGAAGGACTTTATGTGTGAAGTCGACGTTTACGCCAGCAACATTGCGCCGCTCACGGAGAACGTAAGTCGCACGAATAACTTATTTACGTAAATTATAGAATCTTCTAATACCTCAAATCAATATACACATTTAATAAGATAAATTTTGATCAAGTTCGTGACCACGAACGCTGTAAAGTGCTCGAAACGTCGGGATGCCAAAAATAATTAATATACGCGATTCAAATCCGTTATAACTAGTTTTATTACAATGGGTAATCGCGAAAATTTAAGACAACATTAAATTGAATGTAAGCTACCATGAAACTCAGTATTAACTTTACATCAGTCATATACATTAATACCGATGTACAATTACATTTATTTGACATGTTCAGCCTGTAAATATCCCACAGCTGGGTTGTGGTCGTCTCTCCCTTTGAGGAGGTTAGGAGCATATTCCAACAAGCTCCTCCAATTCGGGTTAGTGGATTCACATGAATTAGTATTTAAATATACGACTTCAAAGTTGTTAAGATAATTAAAAAGGTTGATTTTTGTTTCTTGAATCCCAACAGTAAATGAAGATGTCGAGCGAATAATATGACGAACATTAAATACATCACCTATAATCCGCAGCTTTGAAGATATTTAACAGTATAAAAATTGCAAAAATAATCTAATAGAATTATATATCAGAATTTAATATTTCAAGTCGGTTTCAGTGATTCGTTTCTACACATTTTCTTGTATTTAAAATTATACAAAATGTTTATAAAATAATACTGTTGTATTAAATGAATATACTTGAAAACTTGAAAATTGGTAAGTGATGGGAGTTCTGAGGTAACAAACATATTAAAAATACGAGCGAATTGATAACCCCTTTTTCTGTCGGTTAAAAATAAACATAAACCTCATTTTAGCTGAACAAACATTTAAAGCATACACGCATCGAAACAGCGTATCACCGTAAGGCGGTTGCAACATTTCCAGCTGAAGCGAGTTAGAGTACCACACAACTTAGCTGTAGCATCGGCAAAGTTCGTAAAACCGATCACATCCGAATTAAGTACGCTATCCCAAATTATCGATATTTATTTCTTATGTGAATATGACTTTTACACAAACGTAATAACTTGTAATATCACATGACGTCGATTTACATGCACTTGCTTTAACGGGTTGAACTGACGCGAGAATCTATAGCGACGAATAGCGTCGAATGGCGCGATAGGGACCTGTTTCTATTGGTTGTATAAATCGGTAGTAATCGGTTTTATTGAAATTGCCGATGCTACATCTAAGTTGTGTCGTACTGTACTCAAATACACTGCATGCAGAATATGTCATGGATTAGGCGCTTCAGTACTCCGCTTTAATAAGACGCTTTGTTTCTGAGCCGTGATGGTCCAGTGTCCAGAACACGTGAATCTTAACCAAACATTGTGGGTTCAAGCATGAATAAATGTGTTTCATTCGTGTTTGAAATTAAAAGATATAGGAAAACAATGTGTCCTTTTTTTAATATACAAATTTCTGGTTTCTTTAATTATCTTATACAATTTTATTCATTATTGTTTCGTGCATCGAAATGTCTATGATTTTATACTACATGCCGAGTTTGATGAAGTTTGATTCAAAATTTATTGTATTATAAAGTTACATATGTACATTTTGAGCGTACTAAACTGAATTCTTAGTCATAATTTAACAGAGATAATTTTATTTATATATTGTATTTGATAGTACGTTTTGGGTTCATGACTTTAAGTCTTTCGTCTAATTGATTTAAAACAGCTGTTGGCACATGAACGAAGGTTTTAGGCGTAATATTACGAATGTGTACGATAGTTGACGCGCGCTTAGTATCGGGTAATTGCTTACAAAACACTTATGTTTATAGAATAATTGCAACATATGCCAGTGTTAAATTACGAAGCTTTTCGAATAGTCAAAAGACAGTTTTAAATTTCATAATAATCAACGTTACTATAACTATTGAAATAAATAAATATAATCTTTTTCTTCTTCCTAATAAATGGTGATGAATGCCGTCTATGCGTTTCTAAACTACTAATCTTATTTATTGGTGAGTTGTACTGCCTAGCTTACAATAAACCATGGTCTAAAAATCAGACTTATTCAATTCACGTGAAACCGGGACAAATATATAGTATACAAATAAATAACTACATAGTATAAAACAAAATCGCTTCTCTTTTACTATATGATGTTGTTTTTTTAATAGATAAGAGTGATTCGAGAGGACGGTTTTTGTATATATAATACATGGACAATATAGTAAAGAAACGCTTATAATTTTGGAAGTTTCTAATGTGATATCGTAAATAAACAAAGTCTGTAGTCAGTGGCGGCCTTAGGGGGTGGCGAACAGGGCAATCGCCCGGGGCCTCGCGCTTGAAGGGGCCTCGCCTCGCGTCGAGCATTTAAAAAAATTTTTTTTACTACATTTTTATTTATTTAGGACTTTTGATTTTGTTCCTAATTTTGTGTATGAAGGAAACGATGACATTATCTCGGTGCTGAAATACATAATAGAAAAAAAAAATAATGTAAATAATGTAAACTAAAGTTTACCCCACTATCGAAATAGTTCTGAGAATCGTTGCCACTACACCTGATACGGTTGCGTCTGCTGAAAGGAGTTTTTTGAGGCTCAAAATTATTAAAACATATTCAAGAAATTCGATGACTCGAGAGCGACTTTCAGCCCTTGCTATTCTGTCAATCGAAAATGACGTAGATCATTCGTTAGATTATTGTGCTCTAATTGAAGATTTTAGTCTTAGTAAAAGCCGCAAACATCAATTTTAATATTTATCGGTGGCTAACATCTTTGTATTTGTTAATTTTGTAAATATCTCATTGTAAGTAAAATATTTTAAAACTCAACATTTATTTATTTTTACAAGTTTAGCATTTCTTACCAAACAAAACGAGGGGTAATCCAAAAGTATAAGTCATAAAAATCCAAAAAAAAATGTTTAGTTTCTTTATATACCCACTAGTTCAGGATAGAAAAAATCATATAAATAGGTCTGAGGTTGAATAGCGACAGTCGACAATAATTTATCAATATGGAGAAAAACGAGATAAGAGCTGTCATAAAGTACCTTTGTTTGAAGAAAATGTCTACCAAAGATATACACTGCGACTTGGTGGAAACATTAGGGGAATCTGCTCCTCCATATTCTACAGTTGCGCGCTGGGCCAATGAATTTTAAGTTGGGTAGAACATCCACGTCCCTCACTGAAGACAACGTCAAAAAAGTCGAAGATATCGTATTGGCAGATCGAAAAGTGACCATCAGGCATGTAGCTGAGATCACAGGGCTTTCATATGGCAGCATTCAAAGAATCTTGGCGAATGAATTGCATATGAACAAGGTGTCTGCGCGCTGGCTGCCGAGAATGTTAAATGTGCCGAGCACAAAAACAAACGAGTCGACATTTCTAGGGCGAATCTCGAGAAGTTTCAATGCGATAAAGACATTTTTGTTACGTTTTGTGACTATAGACAAGACCTGGATCCACCACTTTGGTCCTGAAACCAAGCAACAGTCTATGACATGGAAGCGAGCCTCATCACCGACGCCGAAGAAATTCAAAGTGTCGAGTTCAGCGGGGAAGGTTATGGCGTTTGTTTTTAGGGACGCTAAAGGAATTATTATGGTGGAGTACTTGGAAAAAGGGACCACTATTACGGGCCCTTATTATACAGACCAAATAAGAAGATTGCGGGAGGCCATCAAACAAAAAAGACGTGGCCAACTGCGAACAGGTGTGTTGTTCCATCAAGACAACGCTCCATCTCACAAAGCCGCAGTTGCCATGACTGCCATCCAAGAATCCGGGTTCGAAATACTCGAACACCAACCCTATTCACCAGATTTGGCCCCCAGTGACTTCTTTCTCTTTCCTCGGCTCATAGAACACCTGCGAGGCAAGAAATTTGAAGGCAACAGGGAAGTGATGGCTGCAGTTGCAGAATTTTTGGAGAGTCAGAGTAAAGATTTTTTTTTGAAAGGAATTCTTGGTTTAGAAAAAAGTTGGACCAAGTGTATCAATTATCATTACATTTGGATCACCCCTCGTATCAAACAACCAGACCAACTTTCACATCACATAGATAGGTACTTTTTCGTAGGACAAAGGGCCTCGCAAAGACCTATCGCCCGGAGCCTCGCAATGGGTAAGGCCGCCGCTGTCTGTAGTACATTTAGTATCAGTTTTGCACCCGAGCGAAGAGGGGGCGGGTCAATAGTATATGTACAATTTCCTTGCTTTTATAGGGAATGCTAAGAAGATATTTTATAACAGCCTTTAAAGAATTAAACAAGATATATTACTCAATACTAGGACAATATGAAATACTCGTAGATTATACACACAAGCAATAGCTAGACAAATGTATCGTCAGTAGGACCTACTTCGTATGCTAATGAGTCCCTTGCCGTCGTATACAGCGCGTGCGCATATTTGGAGCGATTGTGCCGTTAGCCGGAACACTGGCTCGGATCAGCTATCACAATAACTGTAATCACTGCACTTGCTATTTAGTTTAATTATACTATACATTTACAATAATTAGCCGTTTCTTTAGTAATCATTACGAACTATGTCCGATATTATAAAACTATTTGAGTAAATTTGTTTTTAGTGAAATTAGACATGTTAAGCGTATTAATTGTGTTGTTTTATTTTTGCAAAGGAAAATAGTTTACTTTGTCAACATTTAAATTTCATAACTAGTCTGCTTGACGTACAGCTGGCAATAGACAATAAACTGGAAATGTTTATACTTTTCTAAACTAAATAAAACAGAGGCAAGTAAACGAGATTGTTTATATTTTGTGTACGACAAAAAAAATATTTTTTTCTATAATTTTAATAATTACTGATTTAGTTTACACAGTTATGCCGTCTTTTCAATAAATTCAATTAATAAATTATGTTTTGTAGTAAAGAAATATTATATATAAGTATTGCTTTTTTATTAGAAACATCTGGATCAAGTTACTATTGATAAAAATTGTTTAATATTTATATAATTATGTATTATATCCACATTTCTTCAACTATTTAATAAAAAAATATATTTTGTCGAGACTTCATAGACCTATATATAGGGCATAGATAATAAATTTAAAATGCAAAGTATAAACAACGTTATTTTAGAGGACATGGTACATGCATAATTGTCACAAAAGCCTTGAGTAACAGCCTCCTCGGAACACAAAGAGGAAAACAGGTCAGGCAACGCCCTTCTCAAACCCCAACGATCGTAGAACGTTGGCGCCAAAACTGGCGACGTAGTGGCGCCCCATTGGCGGGAGACGATTCCCTCCCCTATTTACTATAATACATTATTTTATCAATCAAAGAGTAAACAAACTACCCTATCTACTATGCTAACTACTAAGAAATATTTTGCGCAAAAATAATTGTTTCAAATGTAATGTTTTAATTATGTTTCTTCTTTAGTGTGCATTTATTAACATAAGAATTAATAAGATTAAATGCTTAAATATATACAAATATGCACTAAAACTAGTTACTGTATAAATCTTGATCGCGTGGAATGATGGTGGTATCTTTTTTCTGTTTAGCAGACGTAGATTTGATATTTTGAAGTGATTTCTTATATAATTTACTCAGACTGAGAAAAACATTTGAGAAATTCGTATTAAGGTCTTTCAATTTTCAACTCTATTCAATCCTCTTTGTTTTTAACATGTCAATACAGATAAATATTGTTAAATATATCTCCGATTACACAAACGTATCACTTTGAAAACGCTTTAATTGATGCATATTAGATTAGTGCGTTTTAGGGGCGCAGGCGAGATTTGTACTACAATCGAATTTTAAAAATATTAATCAAATATAATTTGCTATGGCAACACTGTCAAAATGCTAAACAGTCATGCGAGTATATAGAGGTATCGCAAAGAACAATGGCCCATACTGGCGACGACGACATAAAGCGCGTGTTTGTGTTTCACGTTCGCCCATAGCTATAAAACGTGCACTCGACTCATATCAATGCATTAGGAGCCGTTCGCACGTTTCATTTGAACTGAATTTTATTAACTGCCAGTAATAATAATCTGTATTATTGCAACACGATTGTAAATTATTCACAGAATAACATTTTGTAAGAAGTTTATACTTTGTACAAATATTTCTTATTTATGATGTATGGAAACAGAGAACATAGGTATAGGTGTCAGGGCTTCGTGGAAGCCTGCCTATGTGTAGTATGTGTTAGTATTGGTATGTCCCACTTTGAGAAGCCAATGTAACTTCAGGCATAAGCATAATACTTTATATTTGAATTCCCAAGGTCGGTAGGTTGGTAGCGCATTGGCGCTGGTGACCACTTATCAAGTGCCCAATTTGCCAGTCTATCTACCAGAATAAAAGCAAACATTTCACTTCATATATATTGTGAAGGAACACAGATTTAAAAAAAATAATGTAATTAATGTATTAACATATTATTTATTAGAAGTTGCAATTTGACACGCTACTTCGTGCACGCGCTACAAGCCACTTGACCTGATTGGATGATTTTAGTAATTTCAAACTTTGCAAAAGTCTCGTTACTTCGATTGTCCCTACGGTAACAATATATGAAAGCATATTGATAACAACAATCTATAATTACTTATTATAGGTTTGTAGACAAACAAATAGGACACCCTTTTACTAATTAATTAAGCTGTTCTGTCAATGCGTCGCCCACTATTAGATCTAGCTGTTCTGCTGTCTCTTGTGGCTGTATCAACATTGGCACACCATTCAAACCAGTGTACAGAAAAAATAATATAACAGCTGATTATTCTGTATTATTGGTCAATTTAGTAATATTGTCATTTTGTCAGATCCAGCCGAACATAACTAAAGTTTTTAAGGAGCATTTCTTAATCAAAAAAAAAAATAAAGAGAGAAAAACGACATTCAGTAATCTTTTAAAATGAGATTTATAAAAAAATCTTATCGTATAATACATAAGCATAATATACCTTGTAGCGTAATACCTACTTTTAAAAATGTGCGCTATCACCTGCCATAGAGTCTAACTCTAGGGTTATGGTTATGGCTGTCTGAACTTTTGGTCCATCGGGCATACTATTTCGGCGTAGCCCAAAATTGAAGTTTTGAGTTGTGTTTGCTCTTAATTATTTTCAGTATTATTATTGTTTATTATAAAGCCATTCAGTATTCGTCTATTCTTTGGAAATAGAGTCTTCTGGTCAGACAATATAAAGCATTTATATAATAGCTAATTATATAATACCTTTTTACCTCCTATACGATCTTGTTTAAAATACTATGACATGTCTTTTAATGTTCCTAGTGAAGTCAATTGAGTGATTGTTCACAAACTAAAGTTTACCTTAAGTCCAGTTTGTGAACAACAATGTAATCGACCCGGCGTCACTGACGAATGGTCATTAGTGTTGACTAGTATTTATCATTAACATTACTATTCTTTGATGTAATGTATTCTGTGATAGCTGATGTTACTATATACGTACTTCCACTACATCGGTAAAGGCTTTATCGATGTTAACATATACAAGCAAACAATTTAGCCCCTGCGATGGGGTAAGATCGGCAATGAGTTTAGATCGTAGCAACGAAATATCCGGCTGATTAGAACACTTCCCATATGTATAGGATTTTTAGTTTTTTTTTAATTGCCCGTTTTAAATAGCTGTAATAATAACTTTTTAATTTTATTATGACAGCTATTTAAAACGGGATATTTAAAATGTTTTTTTATTTTTAATTGATGGAGCTCGATTTTTGAACATTATCTACGAATGTATTGTTCACGATTTCTCATATGTAGTTCTTCAGACATTAGAAGCAGTTTTATTAGCTTCAAGAACAAAGTCGCTGAAAGAAAGTGCTGGGATCAGTCAGAAATGTTATATTACTCAAAGGCATTAGTGGCATTAGATGTCAGTTTGACCCCGCGTCATCGTCCGCGTTATTTTAATCCTGTCAACGGCGCCGGGTTTATGACGTCATAACTATAATGGGTTAATCATTTCAATTAACAAGCGATTTGTATTATATTCACCGTCTTATCGCATGTAATTGTGAATAATTATTATTCAAGACTGCGGTAATTAGTGAATGACTAATAATAATGACCCGTTTGTTTTCAGCCGTTTTCAGCGCGATAGATTTATTGCTAAATGATGTTTTCCATTAAGTACTAAAATATGTGTCATCACGACATAGTATGTATAAAACGAAGTAGCTTTCTCTGTGACTATATCCCTATGCATGATTAAATCTTTAAAACTACGCAACGGTATTGATGCGGTTTTTTTATTAGATAGAGTGATTCGAGAAAAAGTTTTTATATATTATACATGGACAATATAATAAAGATACACTGATCATTTTTGAAGTTTCTACTGTGATGTCATATCATTGCAACCGCGCGTCGCCGGGGCGGGTGGCCAGTTTACATTAAAGTTGTAGTAAAGAGTAACCAACCTATTCTTTTAAACGGGCTAGTGCTGTTAGCATGAAAAAAAAGTATTACCAACATAATAAACATAATTTGATATAATAGATATATAAAAAGAAAAAGTGACGTCATACATAGAATAGCCATCAGCTGCAGCTCTGTCGGCAATTTAAAACGCGGGCCGCCTTCAATTATCTCGCGCCTTCGAACGACTATAACATAACATTATAAAATAAAAAATCACACACGTATTATATTTATTATATATATATATTAGTGTTTAATTTGACCATCGATAAGAAAGTGTAATTCTTCTACATTGAATAAAGTTATTTGGGTTTGAGTTTATACTAAGAAATAAAACACGACCGACACTCGCCACTAACCTTATTTTTTTGATACATGTATTTCATTTAATTATTATTAGAAGTAAAGTACAGTTACTTACAGTAAAAGCCTGTAAATTTCCCACTGCTGGACTAAGGCCTCCTTATCCATTAAGGAGAGGGCTTGGAAAATATTCCACTACGCTGTAATGGAATACACATGCAGAATTTCGATGAAATTAGATGTATGCAGGTTTCCTCACGATGTTTGTCCTTCGCCACTGAGCACGAGACGAATAATAGATACAAATTAAGCATATGAATATTCAGTGGTGCTTCCCTGGGTTTGAACCCGAAATCATCGGTTAAGATGCACGCGTTCTAACCACTGGGCCACCTCGGCTCTTGTTCACATATCACATAATCCAATATATATATACAAACAATCGTAATGTGAACGCTATAGTCGTGATCGATAGGTGTATTTATCGTCAAACCGATCGCGGTGCGTGCGCGTGCGCATGTATGTATGAAGTTATGCGCTCATGCTGACTTCCAGACCGGAAAACACTAGAAAGTGGCTTTTCAATTTTCGAATAGCTACATATAAACGATCTTGTGGTAAATCTCGTGAGTGATTGAGCGGAAAAACGTTCGAGGGAAACGTCGACGAATAGGATTGTAATAAATACGCCAAGGCCTAAGTTATTCTCCTCAAAATAGGAGTTAATAAATATTTCGACGTTAGGTGAGCCACAACTATGCATGCCGTTTCGAATAACAACTGAATAAATAAAGGATCGAATGGACCATCTAAATCAATAGAAAGCATAAAAGTTGAACAAACTTTTATACGAATAATATTGAAACCGATGAATCTTCCATTATATTAACGACCTCTGTGGTCAAGTAGTTTGTACTCCGGTTTTCATGTGTTCCCACTCCGGGGTTCGGTTCCCGGCCGACTTGATGTAGAAAAAGTTCATTATCTTTCTATGTTGTGTTGGGTCTGAGTGTTTGTCGTTCTATCATTACTTCTGATTTTCCGTAACACAAGTGCTTTAGTTACTTACATTGGCATCAGAGTAATGTTTGTGATGTTGTCCAATATTTATTTTACGAGAAAAGTATAACTTAAAAAGTGCTGGGCGTATTGTTTCGGCTCCTCCTATTGATAAACTGCGGACAGTTTAGTACGACTTAATTTAACGGACTTTTTAGTGCAGTAGAAGTATAATATGTTACTTTAATACATCTACATTCCAAACCATTGCTACCCTTACGTTTACTAAAATTCTATTAAATTACGATTCATTGCTTGTAAAAGCTTACTTGAATAACGTTAATAAATAAATTAAGAGCATTTATAAGAGAGAGGAGTATAATTATATTTAGATAATTTAATAGATGCATATTTGTCATTGATTAAGGTGCACTTAAGATTTCATACAGGGAAGTGATTTTACAAGTTATTATTATGATGGAATAGTAAAAAACGGTAGGCCTTGTTAGTAATAAGGCTTGATATTTTTTACGCGAACAGCCTCAACGCACGAGTCGTTTTGTGTTTCTTTATTGACGACAGTGATACAATAATTTGGATAACTTATAATGTTTTAGTTGGCGGGTTTAACAAATTGGATTTCGATCGATTTTCACGATTAATCGGTCGTTAGAATTTACCCAAAACACATAATTTTTTTAATGACGAGTCGAGATGGACCAGTGATTTGAACGCGTGCATCTTAACCGACGATTGCGGGTTCAAACCCAGGCAAGCAACAAAATATATATGTGTTTAATTTGTGTTTATATTTCACCTCATGCTTGGCGGTGAAGGAAAACATCGTGAGGAAACCTGCATGTGACTAATTTCATTGAAATTCTGCCACATGTGCATGTGCATTCCACCAAACCATGGAACAGCGTGTTGGAATATGTTCCAAGCCCTATCCTCAGTGAGAGTAGGTCATTAGCCCAGCAGTGGGAAATTTATAGGCTGTTACTTACTTTACATAATTTTTGCAACCTGCGAATGTCTAATTGGTGGACAAAATATTTCTTGATATGAATTATGTGTTGTGCGGTATCGGAATTAAGTCAAATAGAGATACTTCAACAGGCAAAATAAACTTATAAACATAACATCTAAATTTCAAATCACTGTTTTTCAAATAACTATAAATATTCAAGGCATTAGTAACATGCCTCTAGTTGAAACTGAAGCATCTTCTATAACCATTATTCCATTTTTAAATATCCATACGCAATCATTCTCTAGTATAAGCGTTGTAGTACAAGATTACAACAACTAAGGCTGATAACTGTCAAGATAAATCTAAAGGGAACTTCAAGAGCTTTGAAAATAGAATACCGATCTGGTTCTAGAACGGAATGGAATGATCGATTAATGATTAATGTAACGTTTTTTTTAAGAATCTTGAAGAAGATAAACTTTGGACTCGACCTAAATGCAATTATTTGATACTCATTTTAGTATGTCAAAGTTTGCCGAGAGTATTGTCAATTTAATTAATTTTGTTAGAATAAGTCCTACTTTAGAAGTTTATTGTTTGTATGAAAAGATTCTCTCCACAATAATTACAACAATTCATAAAAACTTATTTCAAGCCTATTGCTGTTAATAGTTGTAAATTAAAAAGCTGTTTTCATTGCCTAAATTTTATATTACAACACTATTAATTGAGGAACTCAATCTTTCTTAAATTATCATTGTGTAAGATAGGCCAAATAATACGGAAGGTTATTATTGTTTTAAACTTTATGCTTCGACCGTAATCGAGCAGAGACCATAAACCGATCTGGTAAAGTCTAGGCAAGTACCTACTTACATACACAGGCACATTGCATTGTAAAATTCAAATTAAATTCAAGCGAATTGACTAGTCCAAGCTAGTTTTTAATAAAACTTAATGATCCTCTTTTTATGTATTGTACATTTAAATGTAGGAATCATTAATTACTTACAAGATGTTTCTTAATAAATATGATACAAAAAATATTATATTGAGTCGGTTAAATAAAACCAAATCATCGATATGAGTGCACGGTTGAAAGCTACGTAAGTACTACGGCCCACCGGTTCTACGCTCCAGCGGCAAATTTTTGTCGAGCCATTTTCTCTGCACACAATAAGGGCGGGAACTCGGGAAGGTACTGTCAGACACAGATGTTATACTAGGCCGTGCACTGGTATCTAATGTATTGTGTAGCAGCACGCGCCGGCAGAGACACAGTCGACTCGCGACGGACGCGTAAAACACTCGTATTTTCCGCTACGCGAAACGCGCTGCAGTTTGAATTTCGAATCAGTTGTGTTTTTTTTTTTTCAATTGAGACTGTGATTGTGGGTATTAAGTATTTGCTCGAGGAATATTACTGAGCCCTATTAAAACTTTTTGGTAAGAAAAATAATCATAAATTTAAATTAGTTTAAACATTAATATGGAATAATATTTAGTGAACATGATATGCAACGAATCGTTAGCTATTTGTATTTTACACTTGTTTAAAATAGTTAATCTAGAATCTAATATGAACTTATTTTTAAGCTAAAGTTTTTCACTTCACTTAACTTACACCACCACTTGAAAATGCGTTAGTAAAAATAATTATAAACAAGATGCTATTGATTTTGTTGCAAGGCACATTATTTAATAAAACATAATATAACGATATTGGAATTTGCATTAATTATATCAACACTATTAACAGTAATAATGTATTTTTAATAATCTAGTTAAATGCATTTGAACGGAATTTAATACTTAATATAAGTATATAGTAATGATAAAAAGATGTTTCCAGAAAATGAATCAAAGAAACTTTCGTAAGTCGAAAGTGCGAGACATGCTATAATCTACAAATATTTATAAAGTGTAGCGTGTTGGAAAGTGTACATGCGTGCGTTCCGAGCCAGCGGTTGGCATTTGTTAGGCGATTGTTTATTTATGGGCAATCAAGTGCGGGTGACATGCGTAAATTAATTTTTTAATTGTCATATTTAGTAGTGTATGACTGAAACACGAACGAGATTGATTTTGTAAGTAGAATAAACAAAACAGCATATAATTGATTTGTTACATTAGATTCCTCTAATAATTTTCTTCACGTTGGTAGATTTTTTATAAGTCCAATAAATATACCCCACCTACAAGATTTTATATCATATATAGAGACTATAGAGTAATATATGTATAGAGTAAAAGTTATGGAGCATATGTTGGCCTTCCTGTGTAGATACTGACATATTCTTTGTAAACTAGTAGCTTGTAGCATCTTAGCTCCCAAGTACTGACGATTTAAGGAATAATAAATAAGTACTTCATACAATGTAATTAACGATGATCATTCATTGACGGTGGGCCGGTCCATATCTCATAAAGACGCAGGTCCAGAGGAATAAGGGCTATAAGTCCTTGGTTTTTAAAAAATATTTTAAAGAGGATTTTGGATCTTACATTCCTGTACCTCGGGAGGCACGAAATGCCGTCGATCCTGTGCCTATTTTCTATGTGATCGTATCCGATGTTATCCTATCCTATAGAATATATACAGCAAGTGATATATGTATACATATATATGCTGCTGTATATAGCAGGTGAAGAAATCAGTGTAATATGTCCTACGTTTAGTAATGGTTAGTTACATATTTTGGAAATAGAGTATACTTTATTCTCACGAGTATTTACACAAATATAATCGAAATATTAATTCTAGAGTGCTTCCGAACATTTTATATAATTAAATTAGTAAGTAAGTTGTAAATATGTAGGACTTGCATTTGCATATGTCAGTGAACGATAATTGTGTAATGAAATTAAATGTATCCCCCTAGGTGTCGGAGTACGGGGGCGGCGCACGAGTAATCTGGGCCATGTCGGCGGGCGACAGGGAGGCGGACGCGCAAGCCAAGAAGGGCGAGGAGGGCTCTGCCAGCGACCGGGACAGCCGGGCCGCTGCGGTCCTCAAACATAACTGGTGCATCGGCCTGAGGACGATTGAACTGGTAGGTTTAGTAAGCAGAACTCCAATCTTACGAAGATGAGATCTAACACATCTCGTTTTGTAAAGGGCCTTACTTTGATCGATCTGGTGATGATACGATTGTCAGGGGACCACGTGTTGGACGCAATATATATTATGAAATGCGGTTTTTGTTAAACTTAGTTTGTATAGAGTATTTAACAATATACAATCAAATGATCTTTTTCCAATTTAAAAAAAAAAAAACACCGCCTGACTTTTGGCAGAAATCAGGTATATCCGGCCTTATTGCTGAGCTCGGGAATATGTAATCGGATTCAATACTAGTGAACCTGAAACTATGAGCTCATATCCTCATGTTATATCCACAGAGCTATCGATTATACTTTCGAATAGAAAGATACACAAGGCCACATAAAGTTTAATGATTATTTGCTAATTGCTAAATGCTCGTCGATACAGGACGGAACGGCATTAACATTCTAGATTTATTCAATTTGGATATCGACCATTAGGCGAAGGAATTCAATAATTACTAAAAGTTAAAAACTTAATTACATTATATTTTGTTAAACACGCAATACAGATAATACCTGCTATGATTTATAAACCGTAAATATGTAGTAGTGGCATAGTGATTCGAACTCGTCAATCTTATACGAAGTTATGCGGGTGCTTCACTTATTTTTTGTTTATAATTAATGAATAAATACTGTGAGGTAACTACACGTAACAACTACTTGTCGCATGTGTGACTCAACCAGATATGAATCCAATCCCTACGACCTACGTGGCAACGAGCTCTTCTAAAGGGAGAAGATTTTAGCCCAGAAGATTTAAAGACTTCTACATGCTGCCTACTAAACATAATATAATTATAGGTTTAGTTTGTTACCTACTTCTATAAGAGCAGTAATATCTACGAGGACTTTATAGTCACGTAATACTAATTTCGAAGATGAGATGGTGACAGAAATAAATCTAACTGACTGACATTGAACCGAAATGAGTGGATACAAAAGATACCACGACTTAAAGCAATGGGTTTAAACTTTAAGTATTCTTAATTTGTTTTTATCATAAATGACGGCCTCGACGTTGAATGAATACAACTTAACAAAATGCTACAGGGCTTAGACAGTGTAATGGATTGAATTTTAAAGGTCTAATGGAACCTGCGTGTGTTTCCTAGCAGTGGGAAAATAGAAATTAAAATCATTTCGATATAAATAATTTTTCTTTCAATAAGGCTATATAATGAATTATATAATATTTAATATTGGAAGATATATTTTACCGGGAATAATCAGCGAGATAAAATAATATCAGATAAAATAATAATAAGTTAAATACTGGGCAGTATTTAACATTTCCACCAAGTAAATTAAATATAAATCTATATTAATATTATATTATAAATGTGAAAGTAGCTCTGTCTGTCGCTGTTTCACGACCAAACCTATAAACCGAATTTGATGAAGTTTGGTATGAAGCAAACTTGACTTCTAAGGAAGGACATAGGCTACCTTTTTTGCCCAACACATGGCAATCCCTTAAAACAAGCGAAGCTGCGAGCGACAGCTACTATTTCTATATATCGAATTAGAAAATAAAATTAACAAAATTATAACG
This sequence comes from Vanessa cardui, assembly GCF_905220365.1. Taxonomy (NCBI): domain Eukaryota; kingdom Metazoa; phylum Arthropoda; class Insecta; order Lepidoptera; family Nymphalidae; genus Vanessa; species Vanessa cardui. Next base: position 307,638 of record NC_061127.1, on the reverse strand, counting down.
CCACGGGATATAATCTTGTGTTGAATACTGTGTTTATCGAGTTTAATTCGATATTTTATTAAGAAATTGATGTGTTCATTGATTTTTCTTGAATCGACGGACACATCCTTGTACTTGTGGGAATATGCAGATGACTTCGAACTGGCGCTGGTACGCGATGCCCTTGATACATCGTGTAATTCCGAATAAACACCCTATTGTTCTGTGATTCATGTTTGCTATTATGACTTGTTCGTTGTTATGAATCGTGTAGGATTAAGTTTAAACACAGAAGTAAGGGAAAAACAGAAGCGAATCCAGCGCTGGACAACTACATCGTAATGATAGTGAGAAAAGTTAGGAAAGCTGTAGCAAGCGCTGTAAATTAACATTCGTGAAGATTTTTCTTTGATCATAAGCATTATAAGAACAACAAAAGCTTTACTCAGAACCAAACAAGTGCTGCAGTCAAAACAGAGCTATTACTATACCTAAACATTTAATATTAAGAAATGGTAGAAAAAAAAGAGCAAGGAAACCATTTGTTCCTAATAAAATATACTTAAACGTCGCACATAAGTAAATAATAAGCTAAATAAAATTGTTACTATTACAAGTTATTTAGACATTTCATGTATTTTAATTTAAAGTCGGTACCTTTGAGCGATATGTTTCGATAGTTAAGTATATATTACATTCAATGACATCGCACGTTTGCGAGTGGACGGCAATATATTGTAGAGCTGAGCTTGTAGGAAAACAATATTTTCTCGAGATGAGTTTTATGCGCTATTAAGAAACTTGCACATCAATCTATTTAATACTATCAATATTATAACTGATAGGCTAGCATGGTGCTGTTTTATTTAATTTTTCTGACAATATTGCTTTTATTGTTAAAATATAATTACTTTATGGATATTATGGCTTAAGAAAAATATACATAATTCGATAAAAAAGGCAATGATTGGTGAGAAAATGTTACATTTCTTAAAGTAACCAAACTTGAACAAGGTTTGATGTTTTCCTTTTGAGCAATTGATGTTAAAACAGTTACAATTTCACGCTATTGATTTAGGTATTCGTAAAATAGGTTCAAAAATAGAGAATTTTCGTTAACAAGATATCTTAAAAAAGAAAAACGTTTATAGCGAGTGAAAGCGAAAACCGCCGTTTGGGAGTCCGGTAAGCATCTTGCGGTGTTTAGGAATCACTCAAACGGTGAAAACGTGTATTTGTCAAGACGAAACTGCAGATTAGACTTTCACTTAATAATCTTTGTCACCGAGCAGCTGTTTACATTGCTTTTTTTTTACTTTTCTTTATTTTTAACCTGCATATTTTATAAAATCTCACTTCTCATCTAAATGTTATAAAAACAACATATGGTTCTTAAACAATAAATAATATATTTTATTAGTAATAAAAAACCATGATCTCGTTACAATATTATAGAATTCAGACAGTAGTCGAAAACAAATTTGATACTTGATGAATATTTACTATGAACTCTGTGTATATCATTTAAATATAATAATTATTTCAGGCAAGTTCTAAAGACTATGGGACTCCATAATCTACAGAATTGTTTAGAGAATCGCTATAGATGCGACTCTTTATGACCACACCCAAACATTATAACAAAAATATTTCACAATAGCGCGTTTGATGTTTATTTATGAGATATACATTTAACTTCATTTGATTAACTTTGTATTATTCTAGTTGCTGAGAATATATATTGTTTTCAGATCCTTTCTGTGATCGCCATTGGGCTTATAGTGGGCGCGCTGACCGCCCCCCAAGTGGTGCAGTCTGACCATCGTCACATCGCCCTCATCTTCTCCGCTTATTCAAGTAAGTATATAACATGACATTTTTGTCATACATTCACTTCATTAATGGATAAAGTCTGTAGATATCTGAGGTGAAATCGTAAAAATATTTAATTTTTTTTTAATTTCTTATTTTTTTGTGGAAGGTTTTTTTGTTTTTAATCAATCAATGATTAATAAAAAAAAACACAAATCCACCTTATGATAGTACCTCTACATTTGTTGCCAATTTTTAAGTCTATTGCATATCGCTTTTTTTATAAAACTACTACACATATAAAATGCTATATTTAATCTAAAGAAATAAGTGACAAGCTTACAGCAGTATTTCGCAATTAAAAAAAAGAAACAAAATTTAAAAATTGATTGCTTTATTTTGATTCCTCAACGTTTTTTTTGTCGTTTCCCGAGTATTTTGTAAACATTTCCCGTTTACAAAACCCAGCTGGACCATGGCCTCGTTGCGAATACTGTTCTGTTCTGAATCTTTCAATTATTCAAAGGCGATTACATTGTTTGGAGACTCTAGAACACTTCACGGTCTATCGAACGCTGATAATGGTCCGTTATAAACAAATAGTAGTTATGGCGCATTGATATCTGGCATTATTTATTCTCTCTAGATTTCAGATGATTTATAGTATGAGCACGAGAACGTCATCCGTCTCTTCAAGAATAATTGGATTTCGGAATAGATTCTAAACCCCAACTATTTGAATGACACAACGAATTCCAATTTTAACCCTCATTAGTCACACAGCACTGGAAATTTTAGTTAATTACACTATAATTAACATCCTTTGACCGTGAACCTTTTTGTCACAGTTTAAGTTTTAGTTTTTAAGTTATTTTGTAATTTCATCGCGCCATAGCCTATCACTGAATGATTGGTATTGTTTCGCAGTTCTTAAACACTTCGTTAAAGTGTCCACATTATCATTCGAAGCAGTTTTCACTTCATCATTACCTGTTAAATCGGTTTCAATGAACCTCGTATTATGTGAAAGTAAATGTGAATTATGCGTTCGCAATAAATCAATATGTAAGACTGCCAGCGAAGCGAAGCATCGGCTTGTTATATATAACGGCTTAGATTTTTTTTACAGAAATTAATTGAAGTTTATCAACTCTTAGCGTACTCAAGTCAAAACACAAAAGTAGTAGAATCATATTACGCTGCATCTTCATTCATTATTATTTTAGCTTTTGTAATAATGTATCTTAAAAGAATCGATCCAATGACCTCGTATAATAATGGGTAATAATGTTTATATATTCTAAATATGTTACATTTTGTGTAGGTTTCATCATCATCACCGGTATACTAATCATCGCCCGCCTTTTCGGTGAGTCTGCTGGATGGCGGACATCCATCGGGTTCTCTATTATTGGTGTCATCATGTTCACGGCTGCAGCTGCGATCATTTTTTATGGTAAGTAAAACTACACTAATATTCCTAATATTACTTGAAATCGGTAAAGTCATATTAGCCTATAGTACCCAAGTCATACATTGCATTGTCGTTTTGTTAATGCTTATTTATCATCCAACATGGAGTGTACAGAAAACTACTGAGTTTTTATACGTTAAACTCGTATTAAACCAATAAATAATAAAATACAACCTTTCGAGTTCATTGGTCAGGCCGTGAGTAGCTGAATATTTTGGACAAAAATCTATTCCATCACATCTGTTCCAGTGCGCAAGAAGCAGGCGCAGTGCATTGTGAAATAATTTTAATTGATACTTTTTAAGAGTAGGCAATGTCTTTACCCTGCAAATGTCATATTTCGCGGTCTGTTACTAATTGTTCAGTTCAAAATCATTTAAAATAATTCTTAATTATTGTACATCTACAAATTACGAACAATTTATTTCAATATTTCAAAGACTTACCAATTGTTATTAAATATGGAAATAACACAATCTGTTACCCACTTATATACCGCTACCTGAGTTTTTATGTATCAATTATATGACTAACCAGAGTAAACAACACACCCGATACGTTTAAGATTATACGCAATTGCGACTGGTTCATACATGGCATTAGTTGCGTAAGATAATATAGATAATGGGAATTTTAAATAATATGCGTCTTAATAATGTTATTGTGCGAAGTCTCTGCGACAACTTGAAGATGACGAAAATTATAATTATGTGAAGAGGAACTACAAATGATCATTAAAAACTCTATTACAAAGTCTGGCAGAATATAATTTTTAGCCTCCAGAATATATATAGCACGTTTTCTCATCCCCCCCCCCCCTTTAGTCATCTATGTAGTTATTGTAATCAAATATTATATAGATCAAGTTGACCATAGAATATTAGTGGCTGGTTTTTGTGTCTCCTAGTCTATGGAGTTCTTCACCCACATCAATTATTATGATATCAAACATTAACCGGCACAAAATAACATCTAAAATATATATCAAATAGTTAATACATAAATACATTTTTACACGCTTTGAGACGCAGAATAATATTAATATTCCTGATCTTAACCGACGATTAAAATAGTTGCGATTTATTTGTCGTTATTACTTCCGCTTTATGCGCAGTGTGCTGACGACCTATCAATACCATAAAGATATCACATTCAATATGTACGTTGTAAATTATTAGGTGTCTTTGTAAATATTTACTCGTGCGATCACTTTGTGCTTGACTGGGTAGGTATGACCTACTTATCAATGACTAGTACCAAATAATACTATAAAAAATAGTATTTTAGTTTTGGTTTGAACGGTAAATCAGCAAGCACAAGACTTAACATTTCAGAGCCTACAT